>NC_133904.1:18629055-18773517 GCF_964199755.1 Larus michahellis
GACTTTTTCCTTATTTTTAGCTGACAGTGCAGAAAGTACTCCCAACATCCCAGGTGGGAACAGAGATGGAGGGAGCACCAGCGAGAGCAAGGGAACAGCAATCCGGGCACGCAGGAACACGGCCCATGGGGCCCCGTCAACCAGCCAACTCCAGCCTGTGGTCACTTTGGTTTGAAAGAACTCTCTGACAAAGACTTTGTCACACGGTGCATCCATCTAGGTAAAGATTTAATGTCACTTTTCCGCCCCCTCGTTTGAGAATGATCAACTTCTTCTAAAGTGCATAAATAAAGAGTCATGCAGTTGGTTTTATGAAGCACCTTGTCCCAGGATTCAATGGCAATAAATAGCACAGTATTTCAAAGAACACAAACATTACACAATAATTACATGGCTGATACCCTATAAGTATGCTGACTATTCTATTTGCATTGTTCAGAAGTGAAGAGGTTAGACTTATTTACATCCAAGTAGCTTTAATTAAGCTTTGAGATAAATGCTCTTAAAATGAAAGCTGGGATGATTATACCTCTCCCGACATTGATTTTAGCCTAGATGGCTATGAACATAGCATGACAAAAGGCCCGAAGGCCGGAATCACACAAACAGAAGAGCCACAAGCCACGGGGCCTGCACCACTCTCCACCACATAGGAAAGAAAACCAGAAATGCAGTGAAATCGTGACTTTACTGAAGTCAACTGCCTAAGTGGAGTGGAGCCAGGCTGTCGGTGGGCAGCAGTGGGTGCTGCTGACAACCGCAAGTTCACACTGGGACGAACCGGCCCCAGATGCATTCACTAACAGCAACGAAAAAAATGGGCTACGTTTGCTGGTGAGGGCAGCAGGCTACTCCCCCCCAGCAGTGCTGTGGAACCCCCAGGTCTCTTTGGGGGGACTCCTGCACTTGTGTGAGCTTTAAATGTCAGAGATTCACATTAGGCTGCATCCAAAGAGCTGCACGGAACACTAGCCATCTCAGAGACCACAACTGCTTGACTCATAACAGCTTCAGCTCCGTGCCTCTGAGCAGACAGTCCACATGCGCAAGGCAAGCAGCAGCAGGATGTAGGAGAGATTCCCTAACGTTCACAACACTGGACTCAGACCTTCCTGGATATCCATTTGCTCCCATCGGCATGAAGGCCTCACCATCCCCTGACACCACAAAGGAAAAGGGAAGTAAACACTAATTTAATTACATTTTTCCACAAAAACGTGAATCCGTGTGCAAACCTGTGCAGGCAGACAATCTCAGTGGAGAGCGCCGTTAGGAGAAGGGGTTCTCTGCAGCACGCTGACTTTTCCAAGTCCGTCAACAAGCTCCCTACGGCAGCTAACCCCGCTCTGAGAAGGGGAACAGCGCGGCACCCCATGAGTCACTGCCGCCCTGAGTCACTCCCTGGTGTTCTCAACAGAAGGTGCAGGCAACAGGGAAGCAGCCTGAAACTGCACCAAGCTTGCCAACCTATATTTTGCAGAACTTCTTAGCCTAAATGCCTCTAGCAAGAGAGGTGAAAAAAACCTGGGCCAAGGAAGGACTTCGTTAACCACGGGCAAGGCTCCCTTTAAAACACGATGGAGCAGAAGAAGAAAGTTCATCTGCCAGATCCCCTAACAAGGCTTCCTGCTTCAACTTTGCAGTCTGTGGGTTTTTGTATCCAACAGGCAGAGAGGTCTGCACCGTACAGAGTCACCTTTTTCTCATAAGAAAGCTATTCTTCGAGGACAGAATCTTCCCATCCCCTGTCAACGTTTATAGCAAAAAAGAGAAAAAAACCTCATCTTCAAAAAGGAAGGAGAGGGTTAGAAGACATTTTCTGCACCATTAGTTATGTGCATATCCCTTAGATATCAGTCCTCAAGGAAAAGACAAATCACAAAAGGAGAGAACTACTGCTTGCTTGATCTCAGGAGTGATCAGCTGTAATTGCAAATTACAGCTTACACATAAATACAAGAAAGGTGAATATTTATCTTTTTCTCTCCTTGCAAATAAAAAAAAACAACAGAGTAACATTCTAAAATGTATCAAGTCTGACTGTAATAACTAATTCTTGTCACATGCAGTTATTTTGCACACTACAAAAAACTTATCTCATGGGAATGCAAAGAAAAAAAAAAAAAGAACGAACATACTGCATCTCAACTTCCTCTAGATAGAGAATTGCAAAGTCAGACAAAGTTGCATGTATCTACTCCGGAGAGGCGCAAAGATTTGACAGTTTTAATTTAGCACGTATAGTTTAGAAACAAATATACCAATTTAGAATTCTGTTTTGTAGTGAAGATGAAATACTAACAATCCTGCCAGTAATTACTACATGATAATGATCATTTCTCTACTATACTGTAAGCAAGAGGAGCAAGAAAGAAGATTTAAAACCCCTTAAGGTTAAAATTGAGTGCTACATCATCCTAGAAAAAACAAAAAAAACAAAAAACAAAACCCCACAAAACATGCAGGGCTCTCTGTAACGGGGAATGAGTAAAGAAATTAGTCTTTTGCATACGCGCTGGGGAAGCACTCGATATAAAGAAGACTCAGTTCTTGACTGAGGTCTCCAGACACTAATCCCCGAACTAATAAATGCCAATACAAACATTCACCTCCCCACTGCAGAGCCAAGCTGCGGAGCTGCAGGCCATTACCCTGCTTCACACGCTGAACAAGCTGCCTTCTCCCCCCCACCCTCCGTATCAGTTCTCTGGATAGAACGTGACGACATTTCGTATTTGTGCAGAGCCCACACCCCAAACACCAGCGATGCTATACTACCCACCTCTATAGCCTCATCCCTTCAGGGATTTTTATTTTTTTTTTTAATTTAAAGAGGATACAGAAGTCCTTGCGTGGTGTCCATAGACCACTTCAGTTTTGCCCCAATTACTCAGAATTATCCTTGAAGAATTATTTTTATGACTGCATGGCTAGCCAGGCTCACCACTTTAGCTAGGCAAGAGCTGTACCTAAGTTTAAAGAGTTTGATCTAGTGAGATGGTCAGCACCCACAGTTTTCGCTGACTTAAACAGGACGTACAAATTCTTCATACTTCAAAGGAGTGTCCCCAACTGAGACTTGCACAGAGCACGCAACTGCCTTTGATTATCACAGAGTGAGACATAAAGACAGATTTCCTCTTCTTTTACTTGCAAGTCTTGAGAGTCTTTCAAAGGGCTTGAAAAGTACATTTCAGCAATAAACCTCAAACAAATCTTACCCTGCAAATGTGATGCAACAAATGTCTTAGGTACAAGTCAGTCATTCAGATCAGTCGCATGAAATTAAAGCAGCAAAAACCAGCCTCTCAGCTAGCAATTCCAAAGGCCAGATTCTGTTAATATTTAGTCAACAAAAGTTCTGTCCCAGGATATTTGCTAAATTGGATGTAACTTTCAATAGTACCACAGTGAAGGCAAATTTAAACATACTTCAACTCGTAAAGCAACTTTTTTTAAAGATATTTGGCAAAATATTTGGCAAGATATTTTCCCATAGGCAGTTGTTTACTGGTGAAAAACACAGAGTAATCACCACCATGCTGTCAGGTTGGTGCCAAGATACTTGACAAAAAAAACATGTCAAAAGGTCAGGCTTGACAGACTCAAAAAGCTCACCCACGGTAAGCAGTACTGCATAAATCCCCGGCCAGCCGGCCTCCGAGCGAACCGGCTCTGCCGAGTGCGGAGCATGGAGGTTGCTGCAAGTAAAGCACGTTCCCTGCAGTGCTACAGCCAGGCTGCAAGGGAAATTCTGCTTATCTGCCCAAACACAGCCAGGGTCCTCAAAAAAAAATACAGAAAGATCCAAAAATCATGCGCAGCAATAAGGAAACCAACAGAGTCTACTTCTTTCGATAGGTATTTTTAAACGATTGAGTTTTCATTCAGACACAGTGTCAGTCAGAAAACTAGTTGTACTTCCAACAATCCAAGCACAGACCCCCTCAAAGTGAAACAATTTTCCTTACAACCAAGTAATAACTGATTCTACTCATCTTGCCTATCCTCCATAAAACAGCAACAACAGATTCAACCTCGTTGAAGTCCACACAGAAAAAATCAGGATTAGTAGCTCAAATTCTACCTTAACAGTAAATGCACCGGAGTAGAAAAAGCTTAAAAAATGTACATCTACTTTCCCACTGATCTCTATTTCGAAATGTCCATAGGAACGATAGTAAAACTACGGCTAGGTTCATTTTCATTATAAACTCATGAGCAGACCGAACCCTTTTGCTCGGGTCTGATGATAGTACAGGACAAGTACTTCAGCTCCCACCAACACAAGGTCTGATACACTCCTGTCTTTCTACAAACTAGTACCAAAAAAATGGTAAAATACCACACTTTTGAATCTAGCTCCCCTTGTCTTGGGCTCACCTCTGGTTATGTACTGGCATGACAACTGAGTCCATGTTTCTACTCCAGCGCAGCATATTTGCTCACCAATTCATAGCACTTAGTACTATTCTCCTTGAAGTCAACCTTGAAGCTTCTGCCAGCAAAGACTCTCGCAGGAGTAAGACCTGCACCGATGAATATGCTGGCGAGAACACCCAATTTCTTTGCAAACTTTTACTGGTAAGCACGGAAAGTTGCACTCTCCCTTAAAGCCATCAGCCGGTTAACTGGTCTGCATATATGATAAACTAAGAATGCAAGGCTTCCTGAATCCTCTACACAGACTTGCAACAGTTGATAAATAATTTTTAAAAGCCCATCAATCTACAAAATACTTAGTCATTACAAACTTTGACGCTTCACCACTATCTATTTTCTTAGAAACCGAAAAAAACACCTCTCTTTCCTCTCTGCTTGAAACCAGAAAGTTACATTTCTTATCACACAGCCTGTCTTAAGGACAGGTCCAGCCTCTTCATTGGACTCGTCTGTTTTCCAGCTCTTTAAGCATACTACCATGGCTATCGACGTGCTGACAGCCGGCCAAAATCTTTATTCATTCAAACCTGGACATAGTCTGGAAGTCTGAGGACTTTTCAAAATGAAAGCAAGCACATTTGCCAGAACGTTATGTTGCATGAAAAATACAAGGACTTGCAAATTGATTTCACATGGTATTAATTTGGGCCACCTGGGCAGCAATAGGAAAGGAATTAATACTCTTCTTTTTTCACTTAAAAAAAAAAAAATCCAGCAGGAAAATCTGTAACATCCCGTATTCTCCTGCAGACCATAATTTTTTTCACTTTAACTTCAGAACTGTAAAAGATCAGAAGCACCAAAAGATGCCATTGCAGCACTGAGAATAAATAAAGCATTCGATTCACCTCCACATTTTACATTTTTCCCTTGTACCTTCAAGCTTATGTAAAACTGCATTCCCTACGCTACTGGTCTACTTCTCTCAAATCACAATATTGGATTGCGGATCTATTATTTCATGGCAGCCAGAGGTCACTTTAAGACAAACCACAACACATTTCCTCCAGCTGAACCTTGTCCAGCAAATTAGAGAAAGGACAAGAAACCAAGAAAGTTTTTCAATGCACTAGAAAACTAAATAGTATGAAACATGAGTGAAACATACCATAGAAGTATTCTGTAAAAAGTACAAACACCTAAGTATTTTCATAATAAAGCCATTAGGAACTACCCTTTAAAACTCAAAAGCTGGGCTCCGCCAAGATTTTACATCAGTGTGGAAATTGGTTTAAATGAAACTCCCAAGAGAGTAAAAAAAAAAAAAAAAAAAATCTCCAAGTTGAGTTGCTGAAAATCACCTGCCTGCTCTTTTACAACACACCTCAAGTCTTCGTGCAGAAGCATACAAGGCAAATACACCCTCCGATTTTTTTTAATTAGTGTACTTTCCTTCTTTTCTTTTTTTTTTTAAGTTTATTTGATTTCATGGTTCTAACAGGCTTGTGAGGGACATGTTGAAAAACTCTTATCAGAATACGCAGAATTCTAAGGGACTGCTAAAATATCCGTGTAGTTCACACTTAAAAAAATGCATTTCCTTTTGTTACAGATGCAACTATTTGAATCAACCCAATTACATTTTCTTGCCAAACGCATTCAGCATGGCTAATGATTAATGAATATAGTGCTTTTCTTTTTATTCACATAGGCTTCTCTCCAAGAAGAAAAGGAAGCCTAGTAATTGAAAATTACTGTGCGTCAAACACTATGCTGCTATTGGTGCCCAATACCTATTGCTCCTGCAAAGTGGAAAAAAAAAAAAAAGGAAACAGTCTCTAGCTGAAGTAGGATTCAATCTTCTTTTTCCAAGTATCTATTTTTTTCAAAAAAAAAAAGAAAGAGCAACTTTACATACAAAATCCACGAATATATTCTAAAGGCTACAGATTTAGTATTTTAGTGGGGGCGTTAAATTCAAGTGTCACCAGTGATACTCTACTATGAAAGAATATCGCATTTAAGTAAGATGGTTACTCGGTTTACATTTTTTAAAAAAAAATAAAGCCCAACAACTATGACTTCAAAAATGCTGCAATGCAAAGTTCTACTGCAGAGCTAATTTTATTAGGAAACAGGGCAGCCTGAAAACATACCTCTAAACTTTTGATTTCTCATCAAAAACTTCGTTTGACTCTCCTCAGCCTGACACTGCCCCTCATTAAGGACTGGGATCGGCCAGCAGAGAAAACTTCAGGTTTTAAAAAAATAAATAAAATCACTACGTAGCTCTGATTTTTCCTTTTATTCCAAAGCCTTTTAAAAATGAGCAGCTATCTCTTAAGATGCCATTTTAGCCCCATCAGCTACCTACAGGATGCTGCCACGTTCTTGTCCCCTTTGCTATTTTACCGTACGTATTTTCTACGGGGGTTTGTGGAAAGATCAGCCAGCTCGTCTCCGCTTTTATGCAACTCCGACCGCGTTAATCATAACCTCTCCCTCCGAAAAGCCGTGCTGGCAGATAAGCTATCTCTTATCCTCTAACTTGTACGCGACGGTGTAAAGTGCAGCGCCTCGGCCGGGTTAACGCTCCGCTCCCAGCCGCGGGCGCTGCCGGCCCTCACGGGGGATGGCTGAGCCGCCCCATCCCTCCGAGAGCTCCCCAAAACCTGTCCCTGCTGCCGGGACCGCCCGGCCGGCTCCCCCCGCCGGGCTCCCCGCACCGGCGGCGCCGCCCCCGGCCCGGGGCTCCCCGCGGGCCGCCCCGCATGAGCAGGACGCCGGGCGGTGGCACCGGCGGCCGGAGAGGGGAGGCCACGGAGCACCGCCGCTCCCGGGCCGGCCTCCCCCACCACCACCCCTTCCCCTTCCCCGGGGCGCGGCGGCTCCCGGGGCTGCGCCTACCTTTCATTGCGGCGAGCACAAAACACATCATTTGTCAGGGGCGAAGCGGCGGGGAGCGGAGCGCGGCGGGCAGGGAGGCGGGGAGGGGAGGCGGGACGGGACGGGCCCTCGGCGTGAACCACCACCACCGCCGCCGCCGCCTCAGCAGCAGCCGCCGCCGCCTGCCAGCGGAGAGCCGCGCCGCGCCGCCATCCCCCGGCCCATATGAGGCTCCATGTGACCCGCTGACATCAGGCCAGCCCCGGCCCCCCGCCTTGTTTACACCGCCGGCTCCCTCCCCTCCCCTCCCGCCGCCGAGGGGCGGCGCGGCCGCCCGGTCACGGGGCGCGCCCGGCCCGGCAGCGCCGCCCCCGCCCCCGGGGCCTGTGGCTCCGCCGGAGCCCGCTGCCGGCGGGGAGGGGGCGGGAGGGGGACCGCGGCGGCCTCGGCAGGTGCGGCGCGGCCCGGCCCGGCCCGGCGTGGGGCTGCCGGCTGCTCGGGAGCCGGGCCGGGCCCGCAGCCACAACCCCAACCGGGCGGGCGGCAACTGTCGTCGCTGCTGGAACGGCAGCGGCAGCCGCTGCCCCGCTTTCCCTCTCCTCTGCTGAAGTTCACCTTTCTTTTTTTTTTTTTTTTCCTTTTTCCTCCCCCTGAAGGATTTGTTAAGTGTTGTTTTAAGTAAAAAATAACCGTATTGAAGCTACATCTTGGCATAACACGACTATACACTTAATAGTCGTTGACTTGATGATCAAGCAGAACAGCATTTACATTTTAAATCTGTCTGGTGATGGGTTCATATTCTCTTAGGATTTACTTGGAACATATGAAGCATTATATTATACCACTGCCAGAGTTATTCTCATACACTCTATAGCATCAGCTGTCACCCTACTGTCAGTTTGGGAGAGGAAGTTTTGCATCATTGATACACACAGCCACGCTAGAAGAGGGAGAGCACAAGACTGAACATAGAAAAAAATCCAACCTATGAAAAAAACAACAAAACAACCCACACTTGGGTGAAAATTGCATCAACAAAGCCAGCATTTTTGCCAATTCCTATCTTAGTCACTGGAAGAGAGTGTCACAAAATAGAAAACCGCAGAAAAGCATCGATGCATTACAAGCTATTTACTAGGGGACAGAATACAACATTTCGTAATAAATTAATCAGAGGTATAAGCATTTAATGAAAATAAGACAAGGGAAATAGATAAACAGAAGCCTAAGAAAGCATCTTAATATTTGAAACAAAGACCTATATTTAGAAAGAGCCTTTATGAGACGAGGACACTGAAACAATCTGTTATTAAATGGCCCCTAATGGCTAATTCTTACCTATTTCTTTAATGAGTTCTTAATACAGTATGATATTATTTAAACATGATTAGAAGCCATCCAGGTGTACTTACCATTTATCAGTCTAGTCATTCAAATCCCATTAATGCAAAATGTTGTTTTAAATCTTCCTTATTTAAAAAAAAAAAAAAAAAATCCAAGAGCTAACCTGGTGCAGTAGTGTAAATTTAGCAGCTCTCTTTGGCACAAAGTTTTTGATGTGGGTTTGTCATCCTTACTTAGATGAAGCCATTCCTACCAATAGCACTACATGCATAGCGAGATACTGCTCGGAAAAGTTACAGTAGCAGATCTGCTCCCAGATGGTGTCAGGACAGATGGGTTGGTGTTCATGGAGTTTTATCTACAGCACATGTTTTAAAGTTGCGATGCATGGAAACCTTACAGGCCGTGCTGGCCTGAATCAAATACCACTAACGGTGCTGCTCATAGCTCTTCAGAACCTGGAAAATGCTGCTCTTACATGTGGGCCAGCTCCTGCTGCTGTGGAATTTAGATGCAGTCAGAAAACCTGCAGCACGCACAAGAGAAAAGAGTGATGTCTTAATATATTGTAACGCAGAGTTAGGTCGTTGTAAACATTTCACTCTGACACAGCAAGTAATGTCAGACCTATGGCTTGAAAAATGTCACAGTCCATTAGCACTAGTTGTCTTGTCAGACATTTAACCTTAAGGTACGCAGCATTGCATTATTACTGATCTGTATTTGTTTCCAGTCCAACTGAAATGCAACTGGCAATCTGGAATGACATCTGATGTGCTAAACGGCTTCAATAATAAGCAGGCGACATAGATTTTGCATTCTTACAAACGCCTTATAACGGTCGCTCCATAAAATTATAGAAGATTGGTAACCAGACATTTGAAGTGAGCAGAGCATACTTAAAGTAGTCTATTATTTGTTACCAATATCCCATCTAAAGCCATCTGCTGACTGACTTTTGGATGTATAAACACATCCATTTGCACTTCGGTTTCCTGTCTTGGTTTGACGTCACTATGAAAACTCAATTCAAAATCCGCTTCCTCCCCATTTTACCCCCCAACCTATCGCAATACTGGAAGTCTCACTCGAGCTCAGACAGCGTATTGATGCCAACACAAAGACAATGTGCCAGTCTAATAATACTTAGCTCAGTATTACAGTTTACTCCACGTGCAACTGCTCTCACTGGTTTGTACAGCAGGGTTTCATTTGACTTCTATGAATGCTTCCTGTTTTCCAGAAGCTTGTACTCTATTGTGCTTCTTACTTAACCATTCGATAAATACCTGTAAAACACCGCAAGACTCCATGCTCTTCACAGGAGTGAGAAACTACACCGTTCAGTTTTGGGCCCCTCGCTACAAGAGGGACATTGAGGTGTTGGAGCGTGTCCAGAGAAGGGCTACAAAGCTGGTGAGGGGCCTGGAGGACAAACCTTATGAGGAACGACTGAGGGAGCTGGGGTTGTTTAGCCTGGAGAAGAGGAGGCTGAGGGGAGACCTTATCACCCTCTACAACTACCTGAAAGGAGGTTGTAGAGAGATGGGGGCTGACCTCTTCTCCCTGGTGACAAGTGATAGGACGAGGGGAAACGGGTTCAAGTTACGTCAGGGGAGGTTTAGATTAGATATTAGGAGACATTTTTTCACTGAAAGGGTTATTAAACATTGGAATAGGCTGCCCAGGGAGGTGGTGGATTCACCATCTCTGGAGGTGTTTAAAAAAAGAGTAGATGGGGCACTGAGGGACATGGTTTAGAAGTGGCTCTTGTCAGGGTAGGCTAAAGGTTGGACTCGATGATCTTAAAGGTCCCTTCCAACCTCAACAATTCTATGATTCTATGATTCTATTCTACCTCAGGTTACACTCAATTGTTTCCTCGATTTCTGCATCCAAAGACCTCCAGAACTATGTATTAATGGCTCAGACTAATTAGCAGCCTGCAAAGTAGAGCCTGAGCACAGCGTGCATTCATCCTTTGCACCACTTTTTCCTCAGAAAAGACATTAGTTTGTCCCAGGGAGCCGGCTGGGCCTGTGACTCAACATCCAAGCCACCATTCCTCCCTTTGCAGGCACCGTGCACATCTCCTGCTTATGTACTGGGGTGGTTCCAAAACCACGCTGCAGCCTCTCCAGCGGCTCCAGAATGTGGCCATTTGGGCAAAATGGAAATGTGCATTTGCCCGGCCCTGACCCACCAGCTGTACAGACCAGGGCCCGCTGCTGGCTGGAGGCTCGGTGGGCTCCTCCTTCTGGCAGATCCCACTGGAACAGCGGGCCCTGGAGGGCCCAGGAGCAGGGGAGATGCCTCCTGTCCTTCCACGAGAGATGAAAAGGGCAGTTGCGCTCCCGCCTTGCTCTGATGTGCCTGTCACGAGGCCCGCCACAACCCAAGGAAGCCGAGAGCACGGAGGGTCTGCTGCGGCATACACTTAAATTCTAACCACACTCACACATCCAGGAACTATAAATGGTAGATCGCTAGTTTTAAAGACGTAAACATATTGTGTAACCTTATCAGGTATTGTTCTGTGTTGTACTGATATAAAAGGTGTTCAACTTGTTGGCCTAACCACAAGCCTCCGCAACAATCGGAGGGAAACAACTGTTTCTAGCAACCTTTTCAACCTCCGCTGGGCAAAAAAAAAAAAAGTGTTAAATTGCAAAGAGAGAAAGGGAAAACACCTATGATGGTTATTAACAGTAGGAATTGGGGAACCGGTATTTAATTGAGTATTCTAAGCACAGGACAGAAAATATTGGAAAGCTCTCCACCTCTTTTTAAACCTACTGAGCAAAGTAATAAATTCAGCTTCCAAGATGAACCAATAACTACTCATAACTGCTTGTTCAAAGACATCCCCAAGCAGAAGTAGTTTAAATGCAACTAATTAAAGGAGGATGTTTATGTTGTCCTAACTTGGAACCGGAGCAGAGAGCATTTCTGCAGACTGTTGGGTCATGTTTTGCATTCTTGCCTAAGAGAAGCCGCACGGTTAGGCTTAATTCAGGATGAATTTTGAGACCTACTTATCACTAAAATTTAAGATTTGAATAATAAATATAGGATGTAACCACCACCTTCCTTCCCTATATAGCAGAGGGGAAAAAATGCTCTTAAAAGAAGAAAATGTGTCATGTAATAACCCCCTGCCCGAAGGAGGTATAACCACACAGGGCTGTTATGAAGCTGAAGTTGTCAAACCACTACAAGGTACGGCCTTTGCCCACTGCTCTGTCGCTGTCACACACACAACTGCATGCAAATCCTCTTGCAGGGAAATGACTGCGTGCTGCATTCTCCCATGGAGATGGAAACTCTACCTACTGGAAAAGAAACGTGATATAAAAACATTTCAATAAATCGTCCAGGGCCTCCATATTTTCAGTTTTAGCAGAGACAGCCTCTTCGCTTCATTAAAATGACCCAGACCTAAGTTTTCCACGTATGTTTCTGCTTAAAAAAAAAGGGCTTAGGCTGTCAGTATAAATTTACATAATCATGCATATTTTTAATTGTTTTTCTGAAGTTTCCATATCCTTTTAATGAAAAGAATTTCTTTAAAATGTTTAGGAAATTTTGTATTGATTCAAATAGATAGCAGTAACATTTAGAAAGGTTCAAGTAGTTTTCAGTACTTCAAACACCTATAGGAAATTCATTTCTTATCAACATTTAAACAGCTCCTCTGAGGAGTTAAACCCTGCCCAGAGAAGGTGACAGAAGCTACCCTGCTAAATGGGAAAACGCAGGTGATACTGAAAGCGAAGCCATTCTCCAACTGCAACCCAACCACATGTCCTAACGTCAGGTGAATGCTCAGCTCCCAGCCCGTATTAGGGCTGCAGCTCTGCATGCAACTAGAGTTTAACACACACAAGTTCCATGCGTCAGAAAGCTGCACTGTTGCCTTTTTGGCTTCTTACACAACAATAATCATACCTGAAACCACACGGGTGCAGCAGTCACAACAGCCTTGTTTACCAAATACATCCAAACCAAAGAGCAGGAAGACTGTAGCTCTAAACAATCCTTAAAATACAAATCACAATTGTGACCACCCTATTGGCAATCTCTTTTTAAGGGGTTTCTAATTGGTATACGTGTTCTTTAACACATTTTCCCCTCAAGATTTAGTGGTATTTTAATCTTAATTTATTTCTAGCCTTCCAAGTAGCACACTGTCGAAGATGAATCTAACGGAGGTTGTCCTCATTAAGTTGCCTCTTTTTCATCTATTTAAAACTGCTACTATGCTGACCCTGCAATCATACCATTTTGCTTCAGACAAAATACCTTCCTCAATTCTTGCTGAGGAGGTGTGCTTTTGTGCAGCGTGGGCCTGCAGCGATACGTCTTAATCAAGCCATTTTATAAACTATCCCACAACTTCCAATTAAGTACATTGCTATCCAGGACTGTTGAATGGGTTTCTGTGCTTTGCCAGACAGCTGCTACAGTTCTGCACCTGGTGAAATGAAGTACGAGTTGACAAAATGTTTTGGGGTTCATCTGGATGAAAGGTAAGTCCAAAGTCATTACCATCAGCTAGGTATGCTGTTGGCAGTAAAAGATTTTAAACATCTAGTCAGCTGGATTGTCACCTGGTTTCCTCTGACCTTGAAATCCCTTGAAAGGATATAATATTTGCTGCTTTTCAAAGAGTAAGGTAACAGCAGTACACTTTGAAATTAAAGTGATTAGAAAGATGAGGTTATGGTCAATTAATCACCTGCCACCAACTGCAAGTGAGTCCATGAAAAGATTACAAGGGTATCAAGAAATAGATCGAACTGCACTTAGTAGCATCCCTCTTTTCTCTACACCAAAGTGTATGAAGTGACTGGTATTGGACTACAGATCACGCTGCCACTTCTCAGCCCCTGTTGGATCCCGGAGAGATTCTAATCTATCAGTTTTGAAGCTGTCTTAGAGCACATTATCAAATCTTTCTACAATGTCCTAACATTGATGCTGCCAAAAAGCAGGAATTGTTTGAAAGTTGTTAGAGCTCTCTTTTTCATGCGTAATCTTACCTGTCTATTTTTGGCCAGCATTGCTTACCAAAAACTGCAGCTGTGTATTGTTCTGTATGTCCCTTTTGGTGGGGAAAAGTCAATGAATGGTGTAAAACCTACTGTTGAGATGACTGTCAGTTGCACAAAGAACTGCAAGATACTGGCTATCCTCAAAGAAGCAATTGTTAAGGCCCTTGTTTAAGGACCACCATCATATAATCATTTTTTGGCATAAACAGGCTCTCCAAAGAACTGCCTTTCCCTGTAAACCTACTCAAAGAGAATCATCTTGGTTGTAGTGAACCATCTTCAACGTGTTTTGGAATCTTCAGAAGTCCTTTTGCTCCTTTATCAGCTTGATGTTTGGGCTTCAGTAGGACAGAAACAGCCCTTGTGAAGTTGCTCTGTTCACAACTGAACATCCTGCTTGTGACAAACAAAAACAAACGCCCAGATGCAGAGATGCCGGCTGTCAGCTGTACAGGTGCTGGTGCCTTTTGGAGGCCTGCTGAGAGTAGACAGAACTGCCTAAGCGCTTTGCTCCCTTTCTTAAAAATAACTTAGTAGTATTGGAAAAGTTCTTACTTGAATAAAAAGCTGTTGGCCTGTACCCTTTTTAGTCAGTTTTATGGGAAACAACTGAGTTTCACCAAGTATTGGGTCCAGTTCCCAAGATTTAGTGCATACAGTCATTTGCGGAAGAAATGCAGTGCCCACAGGGATGCTTGATTTTCATGCATTCCCACAGGAAAGGAAAATGAGAACTAATAAGAATGCCCCAAGGCTCCTCGCTTCCCCCAGCAAATTTATGACCGACCAATGGCTTCAGGTCTTTAGCCAGTTATGTATCAGGAATAAGCAACAGTTTTTTTCCTGATGCACATTGATCAAATGGTGGCGTTCTGTTTCTTTAATCCTTGGGTTTCCCTTTCTGCCCTCTTGTGAATCATCAGGGATGGCCAAGGCAGGAGAAAGGGTAGTAGTGATGAGCAGTGGGTGAGATGAAGCGACACAGATTTCCATCTCAGAATCTTCCTCACAAATGTGTCTGGCCAGATGCAGCGTCAGGAAGGAACCTAGTGGTTTCCTGGCCTTTTCCTGAGGAATGGTTCCACGTATCCCAGTGGATCCTATGCCACTCCATGTGCCTAGGGCATTATTAGCACTTTAGTCTCTTTTATTTTCTCTCTGCTCACGGCACTTGCTCTAATCTGTCGACAAACAGAATGTTTAAACTATACCAGAGAATAATCAGAGAAATGTAATAGCCTGCAGTCTACAGACAGCCAAACAAAATTGTCCCTTCTGCCTATAAACTCTGGAAACTCCCTGTCCCTTGGTTCACGAGGGACAGGGAACTGCTGGAGAGGGTGCAGCAGAGAGCTACCAAGATGATTAGGGGACTGGAACACCTCTCTTGTGAAGAAAGGCTGAGGGATTTGGGTCTCTTCAGTCTGAAGAAAAGACGGCTGAGGGGGGGACCTTATCAACACTTATAAATACTTAAAGGGTGGGTGTCAGGAGGATGGGGCCGGGCTCTTTTCAGTGGTGCCCGGGGACAGGACAAGACGTAATGGGCACAAACTTGAACATAGGAAGTTCCACCTAAACATGAGGAGGAACTTCTTTACTTTGAGGGTGGCAGAGCACTGGAACAGGCTGCCCAGAGAGGCGGTGGAGTCTCCTTCTCTGGAGACATTCAAAACCTGCCTGGACACGTTCCTGTGCCACCTGCTCTAGGTGACCCTGCTCTGGCAGGGGGGTTGGACTAGATGATCTCCAGAGGTCCCTTCCGACCCTATGATTCTATGAAACTATGTCTAAGTCATAGTCACCAGAGAACAACTGAAGTGATCTCACATACGGAGCTAAGGGGCAAGGGATGAGGATGCTTCATGTATTGGATTTGCCCTGCACCCACTTCCAGATTGAGCAAAATTAACCTGACAACATTTAAATTGTCTCAGGTCATGCCCAGTGTCAAAACTCCTCCTTACGCTATACAAGACCAGCAAGCAAATTTTCCCTATTTTCAAGTATGTGATTAATATTAAGAATGTGAGCTTTAGTGGGACAAATAAGCTGTGCTGGGCAGTCAGAGAACGAATATGGAAATTATTTTTCCTTCATGGAAAATAGAAGCATCTGTCCAGTCAAGCAAACCAAGCAATGATTCTGCATTACGAAATACTCTTTTTATAACTATTGACATTTCAGTCAGTAGTGCCACATGTCAATAGTGGTTTTATTGCTCACATTTGAAGTACAGCTTTCAGGACAGGATTCATCTCAGTTGACATTGTCTGATCAGCAGCATATTTCCTGCTCCTGTGAGCATATACATTATTTATACAGCTTTGCACTGGTGAGTATTTGTGCTATTATGAGAAAAAAAATTAAGATCTCGCATGTTTTCTATGTCTCGATGCGAAATACAAGTGTAGAACCACAGATGCTTTCTAAGACAATTAAAGTTCCGTGTTAGGCTTCTCTCCAGAATCAGTCTTCAAGCCACAGCTTACACGGGCTTCTAAGCCCGTCTGGCTCCCTCTTTCCCAGCACAGTATTTCACAGACAGGTCTTAAATACTGTGCATATCGCATTTTCTCCACTTCCTCCTCAGATTAATACTGAGCTCCAGAACAGAAATATTGGCAAGTCTAACATACCTTCTGATCACACACTAGTAGATTGCTGTTAATTTCTCCCATTTCTCACTTCTTGGTATTCTGACAGTAGCCGGCAGACAGTTTTTTTACAGATCAAATGCTCTTGTTCTAATGAAACTAAGAGTCTCTCCAGCAGCCTTCACTCCAGATGTCCTCCCCCACGGCACCATCGCATTCTTAAAATTATCAAAGAAAATTCATTACTTCGGATGCTGTTAGTGAAAAATAAATGGCAGCCGATTATGGCTTTTAAGGCATGAACTTTAAGGATAACATAAACTTTAATGATCTGTTTTCAAAAGCCAATACAGCCTCAACAAAACACCGCATACCTACTTATAATAAATAAACGATGATAAATAAACGATGATACAGTTCCCGGGCATGAAATCCATACAGATAATTCCTTTGCATAATTCTGATTGTCAGACATGATTAAGTGACACTGTTGAAGGATATTAGACTTTAGTAGAAGCAAAATAAGATGATTCACTCACAAAGGAGGATAATTATTTGAGAGCATTGTTTTACTAATAATCACCGAGTTCAGAGAACACCTGCACAGTACCATCTTTTACTTTAAAAGGGGTTTTACTTTAAGCTGATAAATTTGATTACAAAGCAGAGCATATAGGGCAGACCACCTATAGGGAATGATCTATTGCTTCATATAAAACCTGGTTTTATAACCTGCATTTGTATTAATTTAGCTCGAGAGTGCATTTTTTTAAATCCTTTTTAGAAAGCAAAACAGGTATCGGATTTAGAAACCTCTTTTTCTGTCTTAGTAAATTAATCTGAGCTACTACCACTTGCTTGATAAGAATAATTTTAAACTCATAATTTAAAACTCATTAGCATACACCCATCTTACAGAAAAGAATCCGCCAAGCATTTTTCACATAGGCACATCATTTCTGATTATTTCAATTCAATTTTAAAGGATCTTTGACAGGGCTACTGAAAGGCTTGTCAAAGAACAGGGAAACATTATGACATTCTTCCCCTATATCCCTTTCCAGAGCATGAAATATGAGGGACATTTCTAATAGAATCAAGGCTAATTTAAGGCATCGTTAATCTTTACTTCAAGGCTGCTATAGCTGGGGAGGTTACCTCTAGCACGTGGCAGCTGTTCTTCAGTGCACATCTGTAATCGGGTTCTAACACATACCCCAGTTATTAAAACACAAACTTCTTGACTCCAAAGCAAATACATTGCAAGCACGTACTTTACCAGCTACAACGAACAGACACTTGAATTTCAAAACAGGTTGTTGGGTTTTTTTAATATGTCCAATAATTTAAAAAGGTATCTGCTACTTTTAATCATTTTATTCATTTTTAGCTGAAGGGCAAGGAATATATTTTATTTTTTTTTTACTGACTGGAAACTGCTTCCCCAAAATAGTATTTTTTCTATTTTAATAGAGTCATTTATCTGCTCTCTAGCATGAACAACTGAAATTGGTTTCTATTTTCAGTTAAAGTGCATCGTCATAGCTGTTATACGTTACATCTGTTCAACAAGCCTATTACAAATACACAATCCACAAAACGTTGTGTGATCGCTACAGGTAAGATACACCACATATAGCGGGCCAGACCTTGCCTCCTCTAACGCCTCTCAGCAGTCCTGCTGAAACCAGTGGGGTCACTCGCACTTTTGGGGCAAACAGCACCAATCCAGTATGTTGGAGCACAGCTCTTCTGCAGTCTGCGTATAAAAGAACCAAGTGTTCTGCAGTACCTGGGACAGATGAGTAATTAATTGTCAAGTGAAATGAGCAGCGCATGAAACGATGAAAAACTCCCATGCCAAAGAATAAAATACTCAACAAAATAATTACTAAAAGAAACAGGAGGTATCTAAATAAAAAGCGAAAGACTAAAAAGGCTGTACAAGCTCAAGGTATGTTAAGTTTCTCTATGTTATTACAGCAGCGAGAAGACCCTCTACAATTCCCTGATGAAAGACAGAGTGACAGGCTGGCCACCGCTGAGGTAGGGCCAGATGAGGGATGGAAACGAGCTCTTGTACAGATGACTAAATGGCTACAATGTGCTGAATGACCAGATGACACTGGTTTTTAACAAATCTGAGACGAATGGAAGCTGGATTGCTTCTAATAGAAGGACTGAAGGAAGCTTCAAAAGGAGGTGAAGAAGAATTGAAGTTCAGAGATACTGATGAGATCTGCATCAAAATGCTGAGGGAGGAAGCTTCTGAAGCACTGCTAACAATAGTTAATACAATACAAAATGAACAGAAATTGCTATCAAATAGGAGAACTACCAACGTGAAATTGTTAAGGTAGGGCAGCCTAGCTCAATGTGAATAATGGAGAGGACTCGCACTATTTCTACCCAGAAAATCATCGTCGTTTTTTCTTCACAACCTTCTGATGATTTTGAAAAATCATACAGAAGAGATGTACAGTAAAAATCAAAGGGTATTCTGATAGAAACAATTACTTACAGATTACATTTTCCTGTAGCATGTTTCCAAACAATATAAACCACCAGACAACTCTTTCTGAGCTTCAGTTTCGAGAGAATGAGAAAACACAGCATTGTCTGTGACAGCTTCTTGACTCTCCTCAGTATCTATGATCCATCTGCCGGATTTCCACCCAGTACTGAAGTCAAAAGGAGACAAGTAGCAAACAGGAACCGGAGCTAACAGAACCTTCAAAGCTCTGTACCCAAACTCAAGCGTACTACAGAATGCGCACCAATGCACAGGACAGAAGAGACATTTCCAAAAACTTGCAAGTAAATGCAGTTGCCCTCAAAGTTAGGAATGTACCAGTGCCTGTGGTAAAGACAGTCTGCTAACATTCTGCAGTACGCGATAGAGCCAATAGCAAGGGTCCCCAAAGCTCGCTGTCAGGGCCAGCCTATTAAGTGACAGTAACTCTATTTGATTTTGGAACTGGGCACTTTTACACAATACAAGGAGGGGAAAACTGATGTTATTCTGGGTCCTCAGTATCTTTCTATGCCTACACAGTCAGGGTATCAAAGTCCCCTGGGAAAAGGAGAGAAATTACAGGTATGAACTAGCCTCTAGAAACTCCTGAAGACCTCTGAGGAGATGGTTAAGAGAAGGGAGGCGTAACTACTCCTGGGGATCGAGTGCCATGTGTTCCCCAGGGCTGTGAGCCGCTTTGTTCAGAAGGCATGATCTCCTTCGAACAGCCTCCGAGGGGAGCCCCCCAGACCCTCCCAACTCACAGCAAGCTTTCAGATGGGCACTGACATGCTGCAGGAAAGATCCACCATTCCAACACCCTAGAGGTTTTACTTCTTTGTACCTCATCTTGCCTTCTCTTTTGTTTCATCTATATAGAAATCAGCCTTGCCATACAGCATTCAAAGCTAAACAAAAGCATTTATTGTACGTTAGACTTCTTTTCCATTTAAGGCTGGTACCCTGCAAAGACCAATATGCGTAGTTTCATACGGGGGAATGAGCGCATGATTTTTGCCTTCACAAACTCTAGCCCTTCCCTCATTAGTTGTGTAGTGATCCCAAACTGAAAACGTGCCAAGACATTGCAATATAAATGCTTCATTGGTTTTGTCAACCAAATATGAAAACAAATGTTTTCCAGCATTCTGTTTAAAAAAGCCTGCAAAACATTTAACAGTATTAAGAAGGAAGAAATACACTGAATTTTTGTATGATTAAATTGGAAGGAAAAATTTATAAAGCCTATAAAAAAAAGACCCAGATTCCCTGACACAAGAACTAAATCTCAAATCTGGCCCCAAAAAAACCCATGCAGGATCACTGATCCACCTGTATGAAAGAGGCAGCAGCCGGGGTTCACACTGGGGTTTCAGACAGCTTGGTAACAGTAGGCAGGTCTGTCATTGTCCTAAGTGAAAAAGATGTTACCTTTGTCAGGAGAAAATCTCAATACATTTTGTTCTGCTATACCAAATGCTCAGGTCTGATATAACTTTAGCGGTGTATCACAAATACTTTGTGAACATTGATGACCATACAGCAAGGGTGAAAATCACTGCGTTTGTAGAGGTCTTATGTCAGGTGAAACCTTTCAGGCTGTTCGTTTCTCCTTTCAAGGCTCAAATACTTGGTTTCACTACTTGCAGCAGTGATTCAAGTTATTTCACACCCAGCCATCTAGCTCCTTTTTGTTTTCATTTTCTCATGAAAATAGAAGGGCAACCTAAGGAAGCGCCAGCTTGGCATTAGTTGGGCCTACCAATACCACAGTAATGCCTCAGTTTGTAATTATTTCATGTACCATGCTACTGAGTAGGATGCAATCATCCAAGTTGTGAGACAATGTTCTGCCACATTTCATGTGCTTGTTGCTGGAGATGTGACAGATTACTGATGTGACCCAAAATCCAGCAAAGACATAAAAACAAATTTAAAAGACAGTGGTAGCATGAGCAGCTGAATGCCCATATGCTTCTCACTCTGCTAAGGTGAAAAATCTTACTAGAAAAAGACATAATTGCTTTCCAAACTGACGAAGACAAAGAAATATATAGGAAAGGACTGGCAAAGATAACATGATACTACCAATGGTGTACAGAGGGTTTACAAGATTTGGGATTACGTGCTGCAGGATATGATCCTGTGCTGTCTGCACAGCACTCCTACTTGTGCACATGAGCTCCATTCCTCCGAGAGCTCCGTTTGTAGCCGTGGGGTTCACAGGGAAGCGATGTTCAAGATCACTACGCAAAAGGCACATGCCCAAATGAGGGACAGGATTGTCACTGACAATGCCTTGTTTCTTCAGGTCTCCCACTAACTGAGTTACTGTTTCTAAACTGGGATTAATGGGCTAGGAGAGCTTTCCTCCCTACCTGTGAAACCAATCCCAATGCTGTCTTGTCTAATGGTTCTGTTTAGGCGAGACAGACAGGAATGAAGGTCTCCCTGAATCAGTGCGGTGCACACATCTTCCCCCTCTAATTCTGAGAAT
Organism: Larus michahellis; assembly: GCF_964199755.1. Classification (NCBI taxonomy): domain Eukaryota; kingdom Metazoa; phylum Chordata; class Aves; order Charadriiformes; family Laridae; genus Larus; species Larus michahellis. Next base: position 18,650,335 of record NC_133904.1, read on the forward strand.
AAACATGGACAAAACAGAAAGCTTTTCAAAATTAAAGAAGGCAACACAGAGAAAACAAAAGCTTCACATCACATTATTCCAGGAAGCTTAGAAAATACTAGTTTTTTGAACAGCAAATACTTCCTGATCCTTTCTCCTGGTTTCTAGACTGTGTGGCTAAATATGGGCTCTCATTTGCTGTCTCAGTTAGCATATGTTTGTCAAATAAAAGTATGATAAAATAGTTTGAGGACTAAGACTTAAGATCAGAAACTCAGCAATGGAGCTTATAATGTGTTTCATGGTGTCAGATGGCCTGTAATGGAACATTTGGAGTAGAATTCAAATAGAGCCGCGGTTGTAAGAGTTATTCAACAGTGAGGTAATGAGAGCACTCCTTTATAAAATGAAGGACTACAGAGTGCTTTTATTGAACCATAGCTTTTTTGAAAAGCATTTACTATGGAAACCAAGTTCTGTGAAAAGATCCAGAATACAAGGGAAACCACAGGTATGGCGTCTGAACCAGCTTTCTGACCAGGGAAACAAGAATTTTAAAGCCTGGTGGTAGGGGGTGATTGGATAGGAAGATAAAAATCCCTGTTCAACAAAAGCAATGTCTGGTATCCTATCTTGAAGACTGCAGCTTTTAGTGATAAAGAGCAAGCTGTTACACTCCTCCTCTATATGCGTCTCCCTGGCTTGAGAATATTTCATTAAAGTGGATTTTTAAAAAGACACAGCCATTTAGAGCAGTTTTTCACTCATCATAGGCAATTGTAAGCTCTACTGATCATTTGCTTAGCTGACCTCCCTATAGAGAATTGCTGGAAACAACATTATAGAGACTAAAAAAAAAAGCAGGTCCGCCTAGGAATGTCTGGACCGGCCACTGGGCATGGAAGGTAGAAACTGTGCTGTGAAGCGGTACAGACCTGGTGCAAGCTTGAGAAGTGATCACAAAGTAAGAAGCCTTTGACCTCTAAGAAACCAAAACTTGCAGATTAAACTCCCACGTTCTATCCAATCTTTCAAATCCCGGTGCATCAGAATATGGATACATGGGCTCTCACTAAGCAAGCACTCCGCTCCTCAGCCAACAGCACTGTTTATATATCTGAAAGGTGTTTCCATGCGCACACCTGGAAGTGTTAATTTCCTTTTTTCTCTGTATCTGCAAAAACAGCTTAATGCAAAAGTTTCGATAGTTATAAGGGCGCGCTACCCGTAAGTACAATGTTAAAACAAGCCTTTTATGAAGGAGGAGGACATGAAAATAATGATAAAAAAAGGCCCACTGAAGAAAAACAATCTATTGGGTTTTTTCACCAGAACTAGATGGAAAGCAAAAGAAAATCTCTGCTGCTTTGCAACTTCTTGTCAACCAGGTGAATTGAAAATGTGCTGAGCTACACATTTCAATATTATATGCCCACACCCAAAGGATGCACAGGGAGTGGAGATGAACAGAACTACATGTTCCTTCTTCAAATTGCACCCATTATCTAATATACCAGTAGAAACATTTCCCACAATAATAATATGCATACGCCTCAAAAGCTGTTTATTTGGCAACATTGATGTATATTTCATTAAAGTATTAACTGGCATATCACCCTACTAGCTTATTGCAATGATTTAGGGAAAAAAACCCCAGCGCCATTGTTTACGCACGTTGTAAGCATAGCAAAAAAGAAGCATGGACTGGAATTTTCTTGATGAATTTACGCAGCTTTGTAACCACAGAGTGTTTACATGGATGACACAGGCTAAAGTGTTTGTCCTGCATTATAATACTGTTACGTGAAGACAGATGGATTCTATTCCACCAAGAACATCAATGAATAGAGCTGCCAACTAAATTCAAACAAAGAAACCAGTTATCGTTGAAAACAGCAAAAGTCAAAGCAAAGGCAGAACTGGATGTAACTAGATCTCAGATCATGTTTAAAAAGTTAAAATAAGAATCAGAATGACTTTCAAATTGAACCAATTAGATGTGGAAATTAGGAAAACACAAACATTGCACTTTGAGTTGTCAAAAAGAATAACAGCTCCTTCAGTAACATTAGTAATTCTTTCCCACCTTCACTAGGCCAGGAGAAAGTAAATGGTACTTTTGGATGGCTGTTTTGTACCTGGTATTACTGCAAACCAAGCCTGCAAGTTGTCCATGTAGTTCAGAAACCACTTCCTCTTGCGTATGATTTGCAGAAGGCTTCATTGTGCTCTCAGAGGCAGTTACTTCAGATTACATCTAACACTAGCTGCACCACTGGCCTAAAACTTTGGCTGTTCAGTTCCTCACCTGGATACTCTGGAGGAGGGCTCTCAAATGCATTTGGCAAGCAGTACTGATAATTATATGCTAGTTTTACCACCCTAACGAAGAACTGCCCAAAACACTTAGGGGCAAACTGTTTTGAAAAGAGCCATGCTGTGGGAGCATGTAAAGGATTATGTTAAAAATACACCGTTTAGCTTACAGCTTAAGCGTGGAGCGAACCAAAGCACAAAATATTTCTACACACAAAAAAGCTAGTAGGGACCTTCATATATTTATCTTTTGTGGCTTCTCCTCGGGTCAGAAATGACCACAGTGCCAAAAGCATAGCACATCAATGATTACCCAGTCCTATTTATAATTCCCATATGCCAAACAACTGTGACAGAAGGCTCACCATAAACCCCGTCCTTCTCCTTTTATAAATAATACACAGTTTGCTGAAACGATTCCACAAATAGCAGTACTGCACATCTGCAGCAACATAGGAAAATAGGTAAAATCTGCATTATTGTCAGGTTTTTAAAATACCTATAGGTAAGTTTGTAGTTTGTCTATGGCTACATTTAGTGCAGCTGGTGTGATCCAATCTGTGCATATTTACTGGGTATAATGTTACTATATTTACATTACTAGTGTATCCAAATATATTTTTGGGAGGGTAAAAAACTGAGGGAGTGGTGACTGACTCAGGATCCCACATATTAGATTTCCATTTGGAATAGGTTTCCCAAGGTATCTAATTTCACTTGCAGCACTGTATGTCTGGGATTTCTCAACACTAATTGATGGAAAATATTATGTCTGTGTTTTAATCCAATTCCTAAAAGGCATTCCCTTTATATGGTTATAAGTACTTTAGTTGGGTATTCCAGCAGACTTTTTGGTATTGCCATACCAAAGAAATCATTTTCCACCACGAGCATAAATTCCTGTGTCTACTGGGTCTTCATTTTTTTAACTATCAACAATATGTCCAGCAATATACTCTTAGGAGTCACAAAATATTTGGAACATCAAATATTTGAAATTAATTTCCTAAAGTTCTATATGGATCAAAAGAAATCCCTGAGTTAAGACTGAGTCCTGCAGGAATGAGGGAAAAGAAAAACAAAATAACAGGAAATCTATTGCTAACTTTGACATGATAGGAAGGAACGAGAAGTATCTAAAAAGAAGCCTCATTTCTTAACACTGGGTCCGTGTGTTGGGTATGTATATCAGGAAGAAGCATTTTGCTAGGAGAAGAAATAGCAGAAGGTTTTTTTAATTTAAGTTTACAAGGATCACATTCCCTTCTGATTTATCTCCATTATAATTGCACTTTACAGTAGAAGGTACTTTGCCTCCGAACCATCAGATCGGAATCTGATTCTGCAGGCGTATGATTAGAAGCCCAGGGACAAGCACCTGCTTCATTATCATCTTCTTTCCAACTAAGACCAGCAGAATGGACACAAGGGAGATTAATTACTACGCAGAACTAGAATACAGCTGTCATTCCTCCGCTCTACAAAATGGATCACTTTGCCTGGATCTGGATCACAAAAAGGATGACTGAGAAAAATCGTTGATGAATTTAAAGAAAGTGGAAAACAATAACCAACAAAAGATGTGACCGGAAAAAGAAATGGATATATTTGTATTGCCAATTTCATTTGCAATTACAAAACCATCTCTTTGGGGCGTACTGGTCTCCAGCCTATTGGCAGGGCCAGTGTACAGTTCAGAAGGAGCTGCAAAGTTTAGATCCTCAGCAAGATATTCAGCAGCTGAGTGATCCATCCAGACCTGCTGTTCTGATCAAGGCCACTCCATGCTAAAACAGATCAAAGAACACTTCAGTCACCGTGTCCCAATTGCTGTTCAATTCCCAAGTGGCAACAAACAGCTTACTCAAAAATTACAGGTCCAACCCCCAAACTTAGTGCCTAAGTGGAAAAAAAGAAATTACGTGTATGATTTCCTGAAAACAAAGTTCCCAATTCTGGTTTTATAATCACATTGCTCCAGGAACGGTTAATTTTAAAGCTGAGACTGTTACAAGCTTGTGCCTTATGTTAAAATAAATGTGGTTTATATACATTGTTTGTAAGCCAACAATTCAGATATGCTTATTTGTAAGTTAAGTACAGTACCAATCACACGAAGACAAGGGTATAAGATCCTACCATCACTAGGAATAGCTCCGATTAACTGTGTGCATAATGGCAGAACAGATTCTCCCTATTTTCAGTACTTACCACATTGAAAGCTCTGAAGAATTACTGCTCAGGGAAATTCAGGATTCATTACAAACTCAGAGTCCAAAAATCGGTACTCCAGGAAGAACTATATGAAATTGCCATCTCCCACTTAGTATACAATATAGACAGAATTCAATTAAACCCATGTAAACAAAGTTGCAGACACAAGAACAAAAAGGATGATGCTTTGCCACAGAAAGAACAGCTCCTTTGGGAAAAGATTACATCAATATACTTAACCTTTACATTCCAGAGGACTGCCAAATCACCGCACTTTGGCAAGGACACTCATGTAAACAACCATCAATTAAATTAAAAATCTGGGAGAGAAATCTAGTTGAATCCCTTCTGGGAATGACTCTTGCGGATATAAATCAAACACCAATGGAAGGGAACATCATCATAACAATTCCTATAAATCCAAGGCTTTTAAGTCTTCAAACACCTCCAACTAATTAAGTCCATGCAGACCTTAAAAGCCAGTATCATGTACAAATACTCAGGCAAGCTCGAACCATGCTTATACATACAATACAAATAGCGCCTCTAGCCCACTTGTGAGCAAGGTTTGAGCTGGAACGCCAAGAAAACAGTCCAAGATGCTGTGACACACCGAGTTTGAGAAGCCTGCGATTGCCGCACTAGGAAGGTGACTTGTCCATTTCAGTGACAGACAAAACAGGTCAGGTACGTACAGGCGCACTCGCACACCAGTAACCGCGTCCAGCTAAGGGTCAGCAAACGATGGGTGAAAATGGTCACTTTTCAAACTCTCTGACTGCCCCAAAGCACATGCAGTTACATCTGAATACAATTATACTTGTTCCACTACCCAAAACTAGCCATACAGCTATTTTTGCACAGCACCGAATGGTGCCATTTAGATAGTCCTGTAGTTTTAATTCAAAAAGCAGATAATTGAGACCTACTGAGTAGTTCCAGGTGACTGGCAGACTGGCACATCAGAAGTGAGCATTTTGCTCTGGCCCATCTACAGTTCTACATTCTGCTCTTCGAAACTTAGTCTTAATCATTCACCAAGAAAGCTAACAAGCAATATGGTAGGGAGAACAAGAGGATGACAAGGCTGTTTCTGCATGAAGTTGGGTAGTTCCACATTTTAATCTTTCCAATCTTCACATGTACATCTTTCTAAATGTAATTCTTTTAAAGAACCGGTCGTTATGATCTGAAGGTTGTACGAAAAAGTCTCCTTTCTTATCTCTCCTGTCAGCCATGGGACAGTAAAGCTGGCAGAAAGCATCTTTTGGGCATACTGTATCAAGAACGAAAGCAAACTCTTCCAGATGCTACAGCATTGTTATAATCGGTCTGATGGACAATATTATTTCAGGCTGCCTGTCAGCTTTCCAGACGCATTGGCCACATAAGGATGCATCACCAAAACTTCTGCATTGTCCCTTGTGTAGCTGTTAAACTGTGGGAGATAAGGGTTTCGTCACAGCAGAAGGGCAATAACCATTCTGTCCTCTTTGCTCTAGCAGCAGCCTTGGAGTGCGCCCAGGCAATACAGAGAAGCTCTGGCAATTTAGGAGATCCACATTTCAGCTGGGCAAGAACTCCAGGTACCCATTAATTTCCAAGTGCCTCTTGTCTCCCAGGTGTCTTGGGGCTGGATAATAGACTCCACAGGAGACCAGGCATACTGTGAGGAGGCCTTTAATAGCTGAGCATCACTGCATACTGCATTTTGATTTTTACGGAGTAGTTATACGTCCTGCAACATTTAATCTGGCAATGCTGACTCCTGGTGGAGATTTGCCAGAGTTGAAACACAGGTTCTAAAGGTCATCTTAAAATATACTGGCGGAGGGCCTGGGAAGGAAGGGGGTTAGAGCTCAAAAGCAGGAGAGCAATTTTTTCCCATTCAGGGAGTTCTTGAACACCTCTCATTTTGGTTCCCTGTCTTCATGGATCAAGGTCCGATAGATCACAAGTCAGGAGAGCATCAGGAAAGAGGCATGTTTTTCCAAGATCCTGAGTGAGATAAAAATGACTCCCATTCTAATTCCATCACTTGCCTAGGGCAAAAAGATGCTATGCAAGGAAAAAGGCTTCTGGCTTTGGATGAAGAAAGGCCATGAGCACAGTGGAGGTGCACCCTTTGACAGGTTCACTGTGTTTCGAGGGCTTAGGTGTGACAGCATTTCTCCATGCTTCCCTGGACTATCATAGAAAAGACAGTACTTTGTGTTAAGTTTTTCCCCTCCAAGCATGCTCTGAATGGAACGTACAGAGCTGCCGTTTCCTCATTGGCCTATCACACACGTGGTGAGCGGCTGGCACGCGCAACCAGCCCATTTACTCAAGAAAAATAGACACCCACCTATGCAAATACAGCCCATGGCAGGTTTCTTCAATTATCATGTCTCAGCCTCTCACTGCAAACCCTTAAGAAATCACACTTTATTCTGGCACAGTTGCTTTGATACCTCCATTTTACAGCTAGTGGACATGAGACAACTGGAATTTAGATATGCCCTTGCCCAAGTCAGAGGAAAGTTTATGGCCAAATATGTTCTCATTAGCTTTCTGGCAGAGGTACTGGAACTATTGCTGGCCTGTACGTGCCTGTATTAGCAAATGTTGTGCATAATGTTCCTACCACATCTCTAGCTGGAAGCTGTTCTGGCTATGATTTTTGCCATTTTGAGTATTAAACATGCCTTTGAAAGATTAAGGTGGAAATTTTCAAAAGAGTCTAAGCAAGACAGGTGCTCGGATCATAATGGAAGTCAGTGGAGTTTAGCTTCTGAAGTTCTACCTTAATTAATTTTGGTTCCAGTTCAAATAGGACATTATAAAAAGTCAAGTCATGTTCAGAATATCAGAAACCACATTACTAACTTAGATTTTGCAATTTCTAAGTGATTAATACTTTGGTTAACAAGCCAGAAACCTTCAGACCCCATTTCCTTTTTGTGTGTCAGCCAGGTTAACAAAACACAGAATAGAAAGAATGTATTGCCTGGCTCTCCGTTCATGTTCAATAGTTCCTGCCACTGAGTCATTTGCCTCTACTGCTATGACTTTACCCAACACCAATCTCATAATGACCTAGCGCTGGCTTAATACATACAGATGCACTAGGTCTCTGAAACTGCGGTTATGGAGAGGCCGTCAGGCAAAGGAAATACTTATTTGTATTATACATTGATATTCTTCAGTTGGATAGCAGTGTTACTTACCTTTTTTGCGTGTGTACTGGCCAGTAAACTTCATTGTGACGGATACATATTACTAAGGTACACAGTAAAACTTGGCTAGAAAAGGCAGCTGTTCAATACAGATGGCAAGACCAGCAGTGGTAGGGCAAGGACAGTTGCTTTCTCTCTCAGCGCTAACATCATATAAATTGATATATCAAGAACCAATTCTGTCTTCACCTCCAAAGGTTAGATTTGGTACAGTTTTGTTAAGAAAGGAAGGGATAAGTCTTGCAGAGAGCTAATAAAACCAGGCACAGCAAAGCAGTGATTATTCTGCCTGCAGAATCAGCCTTCTCTGGGAAGGTGCATAAGAGCACATGAGAAAGTGTGTTTAGGATGGGTCTGGGAGAGAGGGAGGATCCTCTTCTGCTTTAATATCTTTCCGCGGAGAAAACCTCTCTTCCCTTTGTAACCATCTTCCTCTTGCCACTTAACAAGTAGAAAAACTGACTGGGGAAGAACGGTGACAATGGGGGAGCTATCTGAAGAGGAGGTGAGGGTGGTATTTAGAGAAACCACAAGTTCTCATGCTCATTATCTCCTCACCAAATGAAGTCTTCTTACCCACCTGTGCATTGTTCTCATCCAGCTGTCCTACTTCTGTTTATTATGTAGCATTCATTAACTGGTTCTAGGGATAGCAATTGAGAGTGAGTAATTATCTCCCTAGCAGAAAGAATAAGGGTCAGATTCTTAAAGGTGACTGCTGAAGGTTTAAAAAAAAATAGAAATGAAAAAACAAATCAGGCCTATTTTACTACTCGGTGCTGCATAAAGCAAGCCTGGACTTAAAGAAAGAGGTATAATTTATTTATACTCCAAAACCTTTGCATTGCCAAAGCAGATTTTGACAGGACACTCACAGATTTCAGAGGCTCTATGCTGTCAGCTCCCCCTTCCAGATGGATAAATACAGTACGGCCACTCTGTGTGTTCTTTATTCAGATGGTCAATTCAGTTATCAATGGTAAACCATAGTCTTTAGACCTGTTTCACTAAAAGTTTAGCACACGTTATCACGCATCCAGGTAACATGATTTAAAGTAGCAGTAAAGATATGGTAGGACAGAATTTAGCAGTGATGGAAGTGCATAGGTAGGGCCACTGGAGGGTTATTCATCTGGTTGCTGGGACACACTAAGCTTGTGCTGTTGTGAGGTTGCTGCTATTGGTACCTGTGCTAGTTGGTTTTTATTACAATACAAACTTTCTATGCCCGTGATACAATCTTGGCCTGGAATACTGCAATTGTCATACTTTATTTTAGTACTCCTCGAGTAGTTTCCTCCTCAGTAATTGCAGAATGCCACCAGTTGCAGCAGTGAATCATAATGGCCCACCGCAGCCTACCGCTAAGGAAAGTGGTGGGACAAGGATAAGCAAAGATGGAGCAGCTTAAAAAAAAGGACACATATCACTAGTACATAAAAGTTCAGGCAGCAACTTTCATGGAGTGATAAGCAATCCCAATTCAGAAGGCCTTCAACAACTTGACAAAGGTCTCATTGGCAGCCGGGAATGTTTCAGATACTTGGGGTTTTTTTCGTTACAAAGCATGGTCTGTCCTTCCCTCGAGAATCCTTCCTAAATACCAGAGTGCTTCTTTTGGCACTGGCAGGGCCTGGCCTTTTGCATGGAAAATATTTTTCTTAATAATAATTATAAATACTACTATGTTCTTCTATATAAAGAGTAATGTAAAAGACTTTCAAATGAGGAAGAAAGGGAAGAGAGGTTTTCCAAACTAATTTTTATGTCTCAGGAAGCAGCTATTACTGAGGACAAGCCTGGATTTCATGCGAGGAGGAGAGACAGAGGGGAAGGGATCACATTTAATAAGAATCTGATTAAGTTCTACAGCAAGGGAGAGAGAAATGAACTTGCAAAGTGTGAACAATGCAGTAGAAAAACGTTTTCTGATTGGAAATTATCATCATTAACACAAAGAAATGTTAAGCAGCAGCACCAATCAACATTACTCGTTCCCACTTAAAGCAGTCTGAATTAAAGCTCTATCTAAAAGCAGTGCATTTGTTAGAGCCTGGATATCTACAAAATAAACACTTGCTAAAAGAGAGCAAAGCAGTTACATTGAAGTGTCAGCAGGGGCTACTTCGTCCCATAGAAATTTCAATTAGCTGAGAGTGCCAAAAGTTTCCCTATTTACAGATGTTGCCAGCAGCAAAAATGAAAAATAAGGAGCATAGTCAAGAAACAAGTAGTACCCAGCCGGTCTACGTAACAATTGGAAAGTCGTCTCCCAGGGGGGAACACACAGCACAGGGGACTGTCACCTAACCAGGAGGCAGGGAAAGTTCTGTTCTGAACGCACGGTGCTGGCTGAAAAACTGGGGTACTAGCTGGACCACTAAACAGCACTAGACTAGTAGTTTCAAGAAAGAGGAAGCCTGCTTCCAACTGCAGCTGACAGAGTTTGCCTGCCCTTGTCAGCTTAACGGTGTAGGAGGAGAAGCTCCCCTGCCACGCAGACTGGGGAGCAGCGAGTGCTGGAGCAGGAGATGCAGACCAGCTCTGAGGCCACACATCGATGTTTCCCCTCAGATCAGTAGCACGCAGCAGTAACGCAACCCTCGATCTCTGCTGGTAGGAAAGCTTTGAAGATAGTTTAAGTATCCACGCCCTAATCTACAATGGAAAAAAAATAATTAAGCAGTTAGAAATGTTGGCCAGGGCTAATTATGCCGGAAGGGGGCTAGGGCCCATTCACACAATACCACAGCTGGGAGCTAGAAAAGGATTTTTATCACTTTAGTTTCTGTATGTCTTGGTTCTTCTATAGATGAGAGTGCTTCTCTGCCTCGTTCAGATTTTGAGATATTAAAAACTGTGAAGTACTCAGCTGCGATGGTAATAAGGGCAACCCTAGATATGATTACACAGATGGACAAATTCTGCTCAAAATTTGTCATTTGTCATTTTTCAGACAAACTTCTGTTTTTATGGGATTTGTTTCTGTGTGCTGAGAAATGTGCGTGAAAGGTCTTGTTTGGAAAACCCCATCATCAGCTACCCTAGCTTAGCTACAGATAACAACAGCTAAGCTGATGCCAAGACTGATCAAGTTACTACAAAATATCTTTCCGTTTATACTTAATTTGACTACTTTTTTTTCCCCCGATAGTCAGTACTAAGTCCTTTAAATTAATCCTTTCAATTCTTAATGTGAAGCACGAGTTGGAAAGTAATTTAAACACTAAGTGGGACCTACATGAACTTCTTCACAATGAGTACTCGCCCAAGCTATGCTTCCTGTATTGGAAGCCCAACAAACCAGTCTTGAAACGGGCTAAGCATGATGTGCTGATCGGAAACGAAATAGAATGTTAATGAAAATTTCAGAACACTGAAAAGTCTTGGTCACAACTTTAAGTATTAGTGCCCCAGAGGTTTGCTGTATGATTTCTGTATTTTTCCATTTGCCTATAATAGCAATTTTTAGTTTTAGTTTTTAAAGATTTAATTTGAAAATTGCAACCTTGGAATTAGTAATCATCCAGTAAAGAGCTGAAAAGCACCCAAGTCGGACCCAGGCTCCTGCCCCTGTGTAATGCCTCTGCTTTTTCAGCCCTGTACTGCGGGTAGAGCAGTTTTCTAGTGATCCTTTTGCTGATGGATGAAAAACAGTTGCATGTGTGTGCCAGTACAGCTAAGTACTTATTAGAAGCAGACACGGTAATGTTCCTCCTCAGAGCGAAAACAGGTTTTATGTAGCATGGGTTTCATTACAGTGTTTTTCAGGGGGAAAAAAAAAAAAAAAAAAAAAAAAAGAAAAAATCTGTCTAGGCTCATCATGGAAATACGTGTTTCCAGCTAGCAGAACTACCGATTTGCACTGTCATTCAGAAAGACTTTTAGAGATCTGAGCTGACAGATCCAAGTTCAGAGTAGTGGTTTATAATAGTTATTAGTAAGCAAACCAGACTGTATTTAGTAAGCAAAGCTGGGATTCTTTCCCCCAGAACTAAATACATTTGCAGCAGGTAATTGTTAATGTCATTCAAGTTCTTTTGGAATCACTAATACCCTACAACCAAAAAACCCCCCTCGCCCAAGCGTTCCTCAGCCTGCTGGCTGGGGACCATGGTAAGCCATAGGACAGTGGCCTGTGAAAACATCACAAAAAATAGTACTAATAGTAAAAGTAACATAAATATACACTTCACAGAAACTTGGGTACGTGTCAATACCAAAGCACCGTTGGGAACTGATTCGCAATCACTGCCAGTGGCCTACAAAGGAATTTTTTGTGGCCGGCATTTTTAATTAAAATATTTTTAATTATAACAGTAAGATTTTGCAATGCAGCTGTTTACCTAAATGCCTTAAACTTTATTTACCACCTTCAACTGCCAAATTATACTGAAATCCAAAGGAACTCTGGATTTTTTTTTTTTACGCCCAAGGATTACGCTGTAGCTGGCTGAAAAAAGATTCAGAAACGCTGCACTAAGGAGTTAAAAACCTTAATAACATAATGGTTAAAATTCTATTAGATGAAAAATCTTACTATTTCTGGTGCACTTGAGTCAAGGAAGGATGGGCCGTCTGTGCAGGGGACAATAGGAGTATTCTCTGGCTTACAGCCAGCTCATAATTCATAGAGTAGCATTATCAGCCAAAGTTAATTTTTTTTTTTTTTTTTTGATTAATCATCTGCCAGAGCTTGAGAGTTTGTGGCTAATTGTTCCATTCTTGACTGCAGAATGAATTAGAGAACAATGCGCAGTCCTAAGCCAGGGAGGGAAAACATAAAGCAAACCCATGCGCCCACAATGAATAGTTCAGGTTAGTCAGATACTTTGCTCTTCTGTTCATAAAGATGTGGTGAAAATCCACTGCTCCGAGGAACAGCAGGCATAAGCGATAGATGTTAAAATCCTACACGGTGTGCTCACAGGTGACTGGACTCATGTTGGACAGCTTGGTTTACGGAATAATAGGTTTGAGCAAGGAAGAAAGGAGAGCAGGATCACATTAGAAGGTTAACTCAGATTTAAGAAGTAACTGACTGAGACAGCAGGTGGCCGAGGAATGATGAATGGGCAGCAATATAAAACAGACACCTTTCATTATAGGCGGACGAAAAATACTGTTTAAAAAGGATATTACAGAGCAGCTCTTGTGGCTACATCTCTATGCTAGCAACGTAAATTAAAGGCCTGTTGGTACTGGCTTGTGTAAGTGAAGGGCTGAAAAACAAAATTCTCGGTTGCACCAACTGTCATTGTTATAGTGCCTTCCCAGCCAAATCATCACATTTCCAGTGTGAGGGGTTTTTTAATTTTTAAATTCTTTAAAATATAAACAAAAAAGAAATATAACATTAAAAATGCAAATGTAAAGAAACAAAACCACAGACTACCCCATTTACATATGAACCACAATAGGGTCATTGTCCACAACACACTTTCATTCATGTTAATAACAACACGTCTGCAAAAGAACGTGGAAAAACAAGAGGAAAGCTAGATAAATAGAATATATTGAAATTCTGAGAAAAAAACAATGCATCCTCTTCTTGGCTTTCCCATTTCCCTTGAGAATGAAAACTTGGAGGAAAAGGAAACGCCAGCGCCAACAAATAGAACTATTAAAGTAATGACAGAAAAGGACAGCGACGTTTAGATTAAACCTTCAAAAGAAATGCCAAAGTTATGATGACCTAAACATAAATAACCAATGCCTAACACTATTAGATACTTTTGGGGTGAAGAAACAAAGTTGACTGACTGTAGAGAATGAACTAGCACTGACGCAGAACAAAAACAGTGACTCGGAGAAAAACATGTCCTCCTAGAATTTGGAGCCCCATTTCTATGTAACTCTATAAAAAAAGAAGGGTAGAAACGCGCTTTTTCAGCTCACCATGAACGTGCAAATGGATGAAGGCACTAGAGATTGCCGAGCTGTTCAAAGTACCAAAGAGATGACGGCGAGGAACTACTGATCCACTTACACAGAGCCTGTCAGCAAATGACAAGCCATATATTCAAATATGAAAGAAAACGTTATCTTGTAGGAGCTAACTATCAGAGTCTTTTTTTTTTTTTTTTTTTTTTTTACAAGTTACTCAGCGAAGCAACACATTGTCAGCGCTGCAACTAATCACCCCAAGTTAGTGTTTACTAGGGCTAATTTTGAGTAAGAGAAGGAAGGGAAAGCTTTACCGCAGTACATTAAATTGCCAAAAAAAATTCTGAATCAGAGACCATACGCGCATAGATAATGACAAGAAAAAGGTCGCACCTGTACACCTGCAAAAGAATTGGGTTCTGTGTGGAAAACTTTGTTTTCCTCTTTTCTTTATGGATCTCCATTGCTACGAGCAATGGAAGTAACATAAGCCATAATGAGCTATGTAGCTTTTGAGCCTGAAATCCATACAAAAGTAATACAGAAGAGCATTAAAAGCTGCATTTCAGCGATCATTTTCATGATGTGCAGGAGATACAACATCCTCTCTCCCCTCTACCTCAATAAACGTTTTCCCCGTATATGGTAGTATTACCAATATTGAATTCCAGCACTTCCTTACATACTGGAGTGAACGCCAGGTTCTTATACTGGATATGCTATACAATAGAAATAGAAAGAAAACAATATGACTTTCCTTTACAAACTGAAGAACATTATAAAGAGCATTCTCCAACCATCAGTTAATTCTGAACAGAGGCAATGCTAAAAGATTAATATGATTAACCTTCAGCAGTTATTACACAGTATAATGAAGGAATATTTCATAGTTACAGAAAACCACATCCTTTCACAAGCCTGTTCACTTTACAATGCATCTGTGCATACGGGTGGCTTATGGAGAAGCAACGGAGTCAGCTGTCCCCATGATGGGACTGAAATGGGCAGCAGCCATGGGGACCACTCGAGAGAGAACATAAAGGCTAGAGGAAAGCCAGGAGACTTGTCACGGGCAGTTTAGCGGAGTTGGCACTGCAAACACTACTTCGCTAGGAAATTTCTAGTCCTGTTCAGAAATTGCACTTGCAGCTTTTTAATGTGTGTATCCAACATTTTGGTTCAGATGAGGAACTTGCTTTTGAAGCAGCTCTCCCCATCACTTCACTATGTTTTGGTTTGCATCAGAGTGGCCTCAGAGCGCGTGAACAGGATTCCTTTCCGATGAAACTAAACAGAAAGATGCACTCCCAGACAATATGTAATTCACTCCAGCTGCAGTAGGCTTCATGAGACCGGACTAGACCTACTCTAAAGTCAACAAACAGACCAACCCTGAAACAGGTATAGTGTGGCTGTCAGATGCTCTATCAAGTGCTCTGCCGTATAGATCTGCCCCCTTTCATCTGCGTGACTTGGTATAATAGATAGACCTTTAGCATTCCAGACTAGTCTTTACACTCGGTCTATCCCCAGTTCAGCTATGAATAAATTGCAAACATGTACTGAGAAGTTGGCACAGAGTCAATGTTATCAACGTTAACAAAACCAGATATTGATACATCTCCAATAAATCATCTGGCTTGTGGGTGAGGCTAAGAATTTATAATTTCCTTCTGTCACGCTGTTAATGTAGCGGAGAACATAGATTTAGTTTAAAATTAAATGACAGCTTCATACCAACACACCTGCATTCTGATATGCGGTACAATACCTATGACACTTACACACATACGTCAACACTCAAAAAAAATATTGGCAATCGCAACATTATAGTCACATATCTACTGTGCCTAGCGGGAAGATGAAATGAAAAATGGCTGTTATGCAAATGTCCACAAACATTCACCACCTCTCTCAGATAACCAAACACCCATTTCAGTCACCTAAATCTGAAAGTGATAAATTTACTCTCTGTTTTGTGTTTGCGTGTAACAATAAATAATCAGCATGTGCCCTGAGGGTTAGGATTTCACGAATCATTACACTTGTCACCAGGTGGATGTCTGTCATTAACTATAGTTTGAGCTGCTAGGAGATATGCGTAAGGACAGAATTTAGAAAGTTATGTGTAAGTGATGCTCATGAAAGAATCGAGTTCTGCAATTTGATCCACGAAGGGAAGAACCATGGTCTTACACAGATGTCCCAGCAGCCAGGGAGGATTGACCAGGAAACTGGGTTTTCTCAGAGCTCCTCAGGAGACTCCACATAGGCACAAGCGCAGACAAATAACCCTCAGAGAGAGTTTGAAAGATGAGCAGGTGCTAGGCAAGCTCCGTAAGGAACTTAAGAGCATCCATATTACTGAGTCAAGTGCTACAACTTTTTCCAACAATAAGAAACTGTCTTCAGTTTTGCTGCACAGAAGAGATAACCACGAAACAGAGTCAAAAAGATATTGAAAGATATTTCCTGTGTGATGTAAAAACTGGATTTAAATCCTATCCATTCGGGTTCAAACCAAAACAAACCATTTAGTTCATTCCACTGTGAAACTTAAAATTGATTTTAGAGGAATGTATTAAAGACTTTTCTACAAACACAGGAAGAGGAAATATAGTTGAAATGTGCATGTAAAATATGTGTACATTTTCCCTTTAGAGACAATAAATAAACTAAATAGCTATTTTCTTCCTTATTATTTGCATAATGTGATAGGGTAACATATGCAACTGCACTCATACCTGCAAATTACTCCTGAAAATTTTTGCACGTGAAGAATGAGCTATTTCTAAGTAGAGTCACATTCAATTAAACCATATGATCAGCATCCATTTATACTACAATATATAGCAAAGCATGATAGGAGCAAAATTGATTTTACTGCCTTTTAACCCGTATATACTGGAAATGTCAAGATCAGTAGGGCGATAGCGTTGTGTTTGGTTTTTTTTAAAGTGTAAGAACAACAGGGGCGGGAGGGCTAAAAGGGTTTTTCTTGTACAAGTATTTCCTATCTTAGTCAGTGAAGACAAAATTCTCTTTACTATGACCTTTACATTGTCTTTGTTCCATAAGCATCACACACTTTCTCAATCTCTTCTTTAGCAGCCTGATGCCACCCCACCCGTCAGCAGAGCAGTGACCGACGCTGATGTGAGTGCAGTTTCCATATAACAAGGATCACTCACTGATAAGTGACAGCTCATTCAACATGCCCTACCCTACCCACACAGGACTTTTTTGCTATAAGCTTACCCAGTAGGCTCTGCTTTCTCTTCCAGGAGCCAGGCTGCTTTGAAAGTAATTTTTCAGCCCCTTACAATGTGACCCAGGAACCTGCAGTTACAATTCCCAAATGGTTAGGCAATGCCAAAACCCTTGTCCTTAAGATCCATCAGCTCCAGTAGCACAGGGTACGTACAGTCGTGTGGAGCCATTTCTTCCAGCTTCCTTGCTTTTTAAAGCAATTTCTGCAATGCATGAACTGAGCGATAAAGTTAAATGGGGAAAGACACTTCAAGCTCCACCAGCAACCCTGATATTTATAGTCAGCTCTTAGTAAGCACAAATGACTCTGACTTCCACACTGATGCCACCTCTTCATCAGCTTAAATATTTGAGGATACTCAGACTAAGGAGTTTCTGTTATCTTAATACAAGCCTCAAACAAACATGCCTAAATTACCACCACCTGCTAATTGACAAGAGCCTAATTTCTCCTCCTCCGTGTGCGAGACTTCAGACCTTTTCATGTCTGAACATTGACAATCTGACAGTTTTAAGCTTACATCATAAAACACTGACACAGTGAACGTGCCAATTTCAAGATGACTGCCATGAAAACATAAACTGTTTGACATTTAATAAGCTTGTGTTTTCATAGAAATACAATGTGTACTAGATGATTTGTTTCCGTGAAAACACATGGTTAGAAATGAAATGGAAATACTTTTCTCAACACTAAGCACATAAATAAATAGTCATCTGCGAAACAAACTGAAAATCAAGAAGTTTAGGATTCACATTTATATTAAATAACCAATGAAGGGTCAAATACAACAGCTGGTAGACTTATTTTTACCTCTCTTAAATTTTGGAATAAAGATGTTTTTGGAAATTAATTTAAAAGCGCCAAAAGACACAAGTGCTACATTTGATAACGCAAAGTAGAGAGATCTAACACACATGGATGGGGTGGTTTGGGAGAACTGTATTACCCTATTGGCAAATAGTCTGGTAAGATCCTAGTTTCTTTCCTTACTGAAGTTAATACCTGTATAATAGAGTGAAAAACTACTAAACACAGTATATGCTGTACCACTGTCGGCATAAAGGAGAAGCTATACCACTTTGCAATGAACAGGTTCTTCTGGCCCTAAAACAAAGGGCAGTTTTTCTACTGGTTCCAAAAGGTGCACAACGTCCCTCTTTTCTTTATGTCACTGCACCTGTCTTTGATCATCTCTTTTCTCTGATGGGAAAAATCTCCCGAGGAAAATTAAGAGTGCAACAATTAAGGAAGTGAAGGCTTCACGTAGTGAAGAAAAGGGATGTTTTAATGAATATGATATGTTCAGAGTATGGGCAGCATCAGGTTTAAATTAGTAGTTGCCGTTACATGCAGATTCCTCCAGGACATACCCGAGAAGTGCGTTTTTGAAAGAGGCTAAGCACTTCTGCTCTACTCTTGTAATCGGGGCATGCTTAGCTTGACGCGCATAAGGAGTGGTGTGATGAGTTATGGTCTCACTGCAAGGAAACAGAAGTTCAAGAGCTTTAATGGATCAAATACAAAATTTACCATCACTTAGTTCTTGTTGCCATTCCTTTATACACAATTTGACCACCGACTTCAGCTGTAGCTTCTGCTTCTCTTCTTACCTAATAGGTGCAAATATATTGAACTGGTGTACAACTTCCAGGTAAATAGTAACTACATCCTTTCCTCTTTCTTTTTACTTCTCCTTTCCTCTAGGAATAACAAAAATCATAATAGAAATATAACCTCAAACTATTTTGAAGCAAACGTGTAGGAAGCACATAAAACCCACCAAAGGGGCTGTCCATTTAACTGTTTTCAGTGACCAAACTGGAAAACAATAGAAGGTAAAAGCAGAAAAGACTAACTTGAGCTAAAACTACTTAAATAGTCAATTAAAAACTTCTTCTGGATTTATTATCCAGCAATGAACTAACCTAATAAAGGGAATGGTTATTTTTG
The DNA here is from genome assembly GCF_964199755.1 of Larus michahellis. Taxonomy (NCBI): domain Eukaryota; kingdom Metazoa; phylum Chordata; class Aves; order Charadriiformes; family Laridae; genus Larus; species Larus michahellis. The sequence goes on from NC_133904.1 coordinate 18,669,172, forward strand.
GCTATGTCACTCAGAACTAGCTTACTGAATTAATTTTTTTTTTTTGGCTTTGGGCAAATTATATTTGCACTTTGGTAATTTATCTATTTAGAAATAGAGCCATTTTTTAATGACAAGTGCCTGCAAGAAAGACTTTGCGTGGGAAGTAGCAAAAGGATAGGAAAGAGAAGAGGGAAAATGGAATGATACAGGTACTACAAACTTTTGCGGTGGATATTAAAGTCTCTCAACAATTGCCCAGATCTCACTAGCGGGAGGGGTCCCTATCAAACTAACACTTATTCAATTTATAACTGTTGAATAGACCTTTTGGCTGTCAAAAAGAGCACTATATCAAGTTTGTTCTGGAGAGAAGCATCACAGAGGCTTACTATGCCAGTACCATTAAGTCATTTCGGATGTGCAAGCCAAATCCGACACAACAGAACACCTAAGATTTATTGGACAACAAATACCCACCCACTATACCTTAGAAATAAGTATGTAGGTAGTCTTCTGTTGCTTTGTCAATCACATTCATATGCTCAGCTTTGTGATTTCAAGACCAGGAACTCAATAACTTGAGTCAAGAAAATAAGTAGCTACAACATAAGCCTTCTCAGTTTTGCGCTTCCCGGAATACAATCCCCCTTTACTAGGCTGGACTTGTGCTCTAACTGCAGGTCTAACCCTGGAGCAAGGAACGCAGTCCAAGTGATAGGTTCCTACCTGGAGCGACTGTCATACAACCTCCCATCCAACGTCAGTGAAAAGCAGCAAATTAACATGCAGTAAGGGGTATTTTCTTGGCAAATTGGATTGCCAGGTATTAGTTTCACAAAGAATATTAATAAGTTCGCAACTAGTTGTTCCCAAGTCCAGGTCTCTGTGTCTCTTTTCTAAGGTTCCCTGTGAGAAGTGGCTGGGGATTTCTTGGTGACAACACTGTTTGCTTGTCAAAGATATATGTTCCAGAGAAATATACATTCCTGGCTTCATCAAGGACGGGATTTCATACTGAAATCTACTCTCAAAACAGCTGGTGGTGAAGTCATGTTAACAGGACAAGGTTGAAGTACCTGAACTGCCTTGTTCCTAGGCCAGCTCTTAAAGTTATGTCACCATCATCCCATGCGAAGGACTATTCACCCTGTTCTGAGTTAACGAGGGGTTTTCTTACCTTCCTCCTGAAAACTGCAGAAAAAACTGAGACTATTTCAGAGAAATATTTTTGGAAATACCAAAAGCTCTGTTTAACAGGGAAATTATTTTCAGCCAGCCTTTAGTACCCTTAGGTCCTCAAACAACATGTAAAATCATCTTTTTGGATGACCCCTTTACTTACACTTCTGCTTCAAGTACCATAATATTCTGGAGTAAGCCAGCAATACAGGGAGGGAAAGGGGAAAACGGGTCGAGTGAAAGAAATGTTGAGTTTAAACAGGAAACTTGCCTTATCTGTAAAAGTTGTCTTTGCAGCCAGCAAGTATCACACCTACATATCAGTTAGGTAACAGTAACAAAGATAAGGAAACAGTTCTTCAGACAAACATTGGTGGGAAGGATGGTTATCAACTGATGACTATATCTAAAAGGAAATCACTAAATGGCTTTGGTCGTATACTGGCTTTCTGAAACCAGAGGTTTCCCTACTCGTTTTGCACAGAGATTAAATAAAGCCTAATTTGAATTTCCAGAAAACTGCAAGAATACCACCACTGCTGTGAACTGGCTTTTGAAGTTGGTGGTAAACACCTCAAAAAAAAAAAAAAAAGAGGAAATTGCTTTGAGGGTGTGCCTAGTCTTTTGTTTAGCAAGTCACACTGCCACAACTCACAACTGATGGTTTATGTTAAACCTTAAACAAGAACCTATCATACACACAGGGGGAAGATAAGCCAGATAGCACAAAAGTCTCTCAACAGTCGTAGTTTTTGCAGCAAAGTCATCCTCCTCTTTGTCAGGGCTTCCTGTTTCATTTACTGCTTGTATTTTTTACAATAACTCATTGAAGGTTCATTTCTGTTTTCATTGGAGTGAAGGATTTTACCATTAATGGCAGTAAGGTTAAGACAGGAAGCTTCCTGAAGTCCCAGCTGCAATCCCTTAAAACGGTCACTTCTGTTCAGGTGAGATCTACTCCTTTGAATCCCAAACCAGACAATACAGTAATTTAAGGCAAGGTGACTGCATTGGGGTTAAAGACCAAATCTAGGTTCTACAACTGTAGTGTCTTATAATAGCAAGCGATAAAGTAGTAAAGGATATTCGCACTGGAATTCAAAGGTATTCAGACTGGAGGATGTCATTTTGGTACTTACTAATACCGACTCTTTCCCTCTCTGTCTGTCTCTCTGTATAAAACATACTTAGAAAAAAGTTATTTCAATATTGTGATGCTTATTTTAAGGTGTGTTAATAAGCACACCTGTATATGCCAAATCATGCATATTTTAACTATGCTTTTATAATGCACATACAGTTGATTGAAAGGAAGTCATTATGGCATTACAGAAAAAACGTGTTCTTTTGTCCTATCATGAAAGCACTTCTTCTGTTTTAAATTGAAACACAACTATTAAAATACAAAAGGAAATTAAACTACTCCCCTATACTAAAATAATACCAGGCACCGTGTCTTCTTTCAGTTTAATGAAGAATTTGCATAAGCAATTTGTATGTGAGCATAGCTAAGGTAAGCAGATGACCATCTTCCCACTCCTCGTGCAAATTACAAACACAAATGGCAGTTATGTACTCAGAAACTCAAACCGAAGTATCTGTCACTACCTTTTGATCCATATAAAACCTGAGAATCACCTGTACTCCTACTTAACTGTAACTCCTATCTGGCAAGATTTCTGAAAAGCTGTCTCCACTGTTCTTCCTGCCTGCTCACCACCCCGGCATTAACCGATACACACAAAGACATAGCATTTTGTCAACATACCTCAAAACTATTCAACTGTTACAAAGAAAGAAAAAGAAAGTAGTATTTTAAAACATCTGTATCTCAAATTCCATGGAGATTCTATTTAATTTTGGGCTAGTTTGTTCCTGTTCCTACTTTTCAACCACAAATTTTAGTTCTTCAGACTGACCCACACTGCCCTTTGAGGCTTTTTGTCCTTTTTAGGTGAGCATTAATTACTCTACTTCATTGTGTTAGGAGACTTAGAGGGAGAAAAACTCTGATGAGTGAAACTGTTTTTAAAATAAGAACTTTAGAAATATCCTCATCATTTCGTCATAAGATCAAGAACAAGGTATTCAGTATGAGTTTGAGTGACTACCTGCCTTATACATTGTCTGCATGAAGCTATGTTCCCAGACAGGGTCAACGTTTAAATAATCCAGGTTGATGTTCTCAGAAAAAGGCTGCAAAAACTTCCAATATTTTTACAGTCCTAATAAGGTTAGCCATCAACATATATTAAAAAGCCCTTTTCAGGTTCAATAGTTGTTTCAGAGTGGCGACTGCAAAAGTCTAGCAATGCACTGTCAAATAAATGAGTCTATTAGGAATGATGGAATCAGTCCTTGGTTTCAAAATTCAGATAATAAAATGTGCTTTTTTTGGTTCAGATACCAACCTTGGAGGAGTCCATATGACGAAGCTTGCTTTAGAATCATTAGAATTCAGCCCTACTACAACAAAAATGCAGTATTGTGCTATAAGAAACATGCCATGAAGTGAAATGAATGTGAGCAGAAAGCTCTAAGGACAGATTCTTCTCAACATGTGAAAAAAGGTAGCAGTGAAATGTCCATGGGAACAAACCATCTACTTCTGAAAATCACTTTAACTTTTGATCTTTGAAAAAATGGGCAACCAGGCCTAAAGATCATGTTTTAATCCTAATTTTAATCCTAATTTAATCCCAACACTTTGCTGTATTTGGTAGCTATCCATTCACAGAGACGAAGACTCAGGTGACTTAAGGAACTGTTCAAATCAAACTGACAGAGCCTTGCACAAGTCTTGTTTAGTAAGGACCATGATCTCTTAGGAAATTATTGCAGAGGATGTAGTCAGAAGGCTTACAGTGTATTGGTATTCCTCTGTATGTACAGTTAGAGCTGCCTAGACCCAGACTATTCAGAGCCAAAATACGTGACTCACATATTGAAGAAGAAAGTTGTGAGCAGCAACACTTTCTATTTGTTTTCATGTTGTTTGCACTGAAAAACACCCAGAATGCAAAAGTAGATTTGGAGAAGCCTCATCTGCCGGTTTTCTGGTGCCCAAACCACTCAAAAACTGGGAAAAAAAAAAATTAACTTCATGACTTTGCCAAGAGTAACTTCTACTGCTCTCAGCGTTGGATTAAAGACTTAGAGTGTGGAGAGTATCACATATTTTGAAGCTTACATTCAGCCCATAACACAGTTCTCTGTAACCAACAACCATACGAAATTGTGGATGGCTGTTCTTACTGAGCTGGAAACATGAACTTCATGTAACGACTGTGAGAGTTCTAAAGACAGGAGACTTTAAAAACAACAACAAAAGACGACGATATGTTTTAAGGGCTGATCAAAACATGTTTCAGCTAACAGGAATCCTGAAAGTAGCTGCAATAGGATTGAGATCAGTCCTACGCTTTCTCTGTTCAAGTACTTTGCACAAGGCACAAGAGTCTTCATGGCTTAATTCAGGATTTCTAACATCAGAGAAATGGCCTTAGAATTAACAGATAGAAAAAAGAAGGGTACAAAAGGTGTAAGAACAACTTTCTAGGGAATTATAAGGCAAGACTTGGGTATAAAAGAACACTGCAGACATTCCCAATGTATTTACTGCCTACATCCACAAACAGTTTAAATTTATTTTTGAGTCCTATCCACATTCTCTTTTTATCCATCAACCACACTGACAGAATTTAGGTGTCTAACGTCAGAAACCCCCTAATGCTCTCCCAACACTCCATCATTCCTTAAAACGTGGGCCTCCAATTCATTTTTTAAACATGAAAGCGAATGTCTCTGCCCATCTTACACACTTACACAGGACAGACCAGAAGAAGAAATGAAGTGTGAGCAGAACTGGAATTTATTGATTTGTAACCTCTATTAATGTGAATTAGAGGCATAGAAAGGCTCAGGACTCACACTCAGATAAAGACTTGTAAAAGTTAAGACAGCTTCCTTTCTTCTGCCTTATCTAATTCAGTTTGCTAGGTAACTGTCATTCAGAAGTATCTGAACTGTAATCCAACATACACACACACTTTCATACTGGATGATTAACATTTTGCAAATGCTTATCAGTCTTCATTTGCCAAAATTAATTTTCATTTATTTGCAGTTTTTTACCTTGCTGTAGTTTGCATGCTACTTTGTTATAAAGGCACAGAAAAACCTATCTTAAGGTATTTACCAGAAAACTCACAGTGAAGTAAGTCCATAATTAATGGTTACAGCCAAAAATCCCATGTAGATAGAAGCTGCTCCACATACTCGGAACAGAACCAGAGAAGAGACCTGACATTAGCTTCAAGTGCAGCTAATAGACGGAGTTCCCCATGGGACTTCCAGGGCAGTGCGTTTAATTGCCTGTTCTGTCAGCCTTAGAGAAAACGAAATGTTCCTTCCAACTGTGCCAAAGGGTTGGGGCCCAGGCAGAAGCCAAGCTTTTGGGTCGCTAATAGAAGATTAGAGACACCAGATTTGTCTCATTTCTGACCAGTTACTCTGTGAGGGCATAAAACATGCATTAATAAAAAGTTCTCCCAATGCTTTACCCGCAGCTGCTTCCACATGATCTGTCTCAAAAATATCAGAACTTTCACAGAGAAAACGTTTCACTGCAACAGACCTACCATGAAGAACCAAAGCATCCACAGATTTCCACCTATATCCACGTCATGAAAGTCATACGTTCAAACACAGCATTGTCACTCTGTATATTCTTTCTCCCAAGCCAGCCAGAAACATTTTTGGATTTTAAAAGTACTCCCTCCTCTCCTCATTATTTGACAATGCTTTCATCTTTGCCCCTGTACTCAATAACTTGTCCACCACAACAATAAGGCAACATTCATTCCCTCTCAGGCAACAAACAAGTCACTGACACAGTGTTTTCTGTGGCAGGGAATAAAACTGATCAATTGATGATGCTGGCACCCAAACCAAACTTTTTACAGGGATGGCTTCAAAGTAGAATTAAAGGTACAATATCTAGCTGATGATGACGAGGTTTTCTTTGGCTCACAAGAAAGAAGAAAAAAAAATAATAATCAAGTGTAGCAGTAGTTCGGTAAAAGTTTTGAACAAGAGAAAAGCCCTAGATAGTTATCTTCAGATTCTTCACCAGGGCAAACAGTGCTTCAAGGACAAGTAGGAAAGTAGCTTCTATTTGAGGCAACTTCATTATAAAATCATTTTTAATAAGCAATCTGAACAAAGAGAGGGAGTGCTCTTGCAGAGAAGCCCCCAAGGGATCTTTAAGGCTGCCCAGTAAAGTTATTAGGAGGTTACACACAGGGGACCAAACAGCTATTTTATTGGCCTCAGGGGACAGGGCTTAGTTTTCACCTGTTCTCTTTAGGCCTTGGTGCTAACAGCAGATCCTGTTAACCATCACTTTTCTGCAGGCTCCTGTTTTGTGAAAGAAATGTATCATTTACTTTAGCTGGCACACGAAACACGTGAGGTGAAGCAGACAGTACAATGCACACTAGACATGCTAGGTAATTATAAAGCAGATCGGAAAAAAAAAATCACAGTTATTTTACCTTTAATACAATTAAGCAAAATAACTAAGGAACTTCAAGAAATCTTTAGCAGTGGCTATAAATATAATGTGGAAAGTAAAGTCAGAGAAAAAGAGAAGTCCAGGTCTTGGGTTCAATTAAGCTGCAAACCTTAATATGCCTGTAGAACTTTGGTGAACGACATGGTATAATCACGTTGGTATAACGAAAGCTTTCAGCTGCAGTGTGAAATTGAAACATGAATTGACCACCTATCCCAAAGGTAAGTCTCACTGAAGTGCAGAGAGTCAAGATACTTCTCTAGAGCAACACCTACTACAAGCTGAGGGTAGGAATAGTCCCAGAGCTTGACGTGGGACTGAGGGAAAGGGGTGGGATAGGTGCTGGGTGTGGGACTTCAGAGAGCGGAAGGGATGGGTTTACTTCCCCCCTTTGCCAGCAAAGCTGCCAGCTCTTCATGCAAATGCCTTTATTTAGTGATAAGAATTAAAAGCACACAGTCCCTACTTAGTTTTCCAGCAGGAGCTCATGTCATTACAGTCAGCGCCTAGCTTTGGAAGCACTTCTTATCTGACAGAAATTAACTGAAAGGATAATTTCAGTGTAAGTAAGGAATATTTCATCCAAAATTAAGGAATTCATACAGAGATGCCTACTGACATCACTTTTAAGAAAAATTACACTAGAGTAACTATTTCAGTAAATCACAAAAAGCAGAGAAGTCCCAAGTCTGAAATAAGGGGCAAATATCTTAGAGTTACAAAGGAGTTGAAATCTATAGAGGGTTTTGGGACAAGTAGTTTCTGTTAAATCTGGATATATCTTGGGTTATAAAAATATAAAATATACAGTGCTGAATGTGATACCCAGGTACATCTATTTGCATTACAAGCAAACACAGACAATAAAGGATGAACAAAGTTAGTCCAGGGATCACTAACAGTGGCTTTCTCACTGTTGTACCTATCGCAGCACGATCTACAAAGCACAATCGCCAGATGCCGCTTCTGCCAGTATCACACGTTACCAGGCATTGACACAGAATAAAGAAGTGTCAAACCCTGTGGCAGTTCAGGGAGAAGGTAACAACAAATGGTAACATGCTGAAATGTGACAGTCCACACCAAATCAGTCCAGGTAGTGAGAAGGTACGGCTGCCCTGGCCCAGTATTCTGTACACATATGTTTGAGATGTCCCTAATTTGGAGAGACACGGATTTGCTGGATGGACCACTCCGTGGATAAGGAATTGGGTGGACAGCCACACTCAAAAAGTGACCAGTGACAACTGGTGTTCCTCAGGGGTCGGCATTGGGACTGGTGCTGTTTAACTTCTTTGTCGGTGACACGGAGAGTGGGATCAAGTGCACCCTCAGCAAGTTTGCTGACAACACCAAGCTGTGTGGTGGGGTCAACGGGCTGGAGGCAAGGGAAGCCATCCAGAGGGACCTGGACAGGCTTGAGAGGTTGGCCCATGAAAACCTCATGAAATTCAGCAAGGCCAAGCGCAAGGTACTCCACGTGAGTTGGGGCAATCCCAAGCACAGATACAGGCTGGGCAGAGAATGGATGGAGAGCAGCCCTGAGGAGAAGGACTTGGGGATGTTGATGGACGAGAAGCTCAAGATGAGCTGGCAATGTGTGCTGGCAGCCCAGAAAGCCCCCTGCATCCTGGGCTGCATCAAAAGCAGCGTGGCCAACAGGGCGAGGGAGGGAATTCTGCCCCTCTGCTCCGCTCTGGTCAGACCCCACCTGCAGTGCTGCGTCCAGCCCTGGGGCCCCCAACAGAAGAAGGACATGGATCTGTTGAAGTGGGTCCAGAGGAGGGCCACAAAGATGATCAGAGGGCTGGAGCCCCTCTGCTATGAAGACAGGCTGAGAGAGTTGGGGTTACTCAGCCTGGAGAAGAGAAGGCTCTGGGGAGACCTTAGAGCCCCTTCCAGTACCTAAAGGGGACCTACAGGAAAGATGGGGAGGGACTCTTTATCAGGGAGTGTAGCAGTAAGATGAGGGGGAACAGTTTTGAACAGAAAGAGGGGAGATTTAGGTTAGATATTAGGAAGAAATTCTTTCCTGTGAGGGTGGTGAGCCACTGGAACAGGTTGCCCAGGGAGGCTGTGGATGCCCCATCCCTGGAGGTGTTCATGGCCAGGTTGGATGAGGCTTTGAGCAACCTGGTCTGGTGGGAGGTGTCCCTGCCCAGGGCAGGGGGTTGGAACTGGATGATCTTTAAGGTCCTTTCCAACCTAAACCGTTCTATGATTCCATGAAGCTGAACTTCCCAACAGCTTAACAGATCAGATTGCTGTGAATGTAGAATGAGGTCCCCATTTTGAACACCATTTTGCAGACGGCTTTAATGTCTGACTCTCTTGACTCAGAGATTTAGGAAAGAATAGTGTCAAAGTAGCACAACTAAAAAGTTCCATTACCAGTAAGGGAAATCCTTATCATAAACACATAAGAGAACAAACTGGGATGGGAGGTCTTAATCTTAAATTTCCCTGAAAAGTGAGCTGGTCAAAGCAGAGGAACTGAGGTACGTAGCTATCCATCACTGGGACTGCCCAAAGAAACATGCTTTTCCCTCCAAATGGTGATAATTTAGACTAAGTGCATGAAGTAGGCAGTTGCCAAACAGTTTTGGACTCAGCTCACAAAGGGCCACCATCCACACCGTTTGGTGACAGTGATCTGTAGGCACACTGCCACTGGAAAGCTGAACGCAAGAGCAGCCCCTGGTCAAAGTAGCACCTGGAAAGTAGTACCTGGTAGTACCTAGTCCAGGTAAGAGCACCGCCACAGGTACCTCCCTCTGCACTGACAAGTATTTGTCATGGGGAGCTACAGTCCCTGATGCTTTTCTACTGCAGAACAAGGTACCAATGGATGGTAGGAGCTCTTGCATGGCTTTCTGGAGACATGGAAAGAAAAATCATGCAAACGGAAGGCTTGCAAAATCTATGCATTTTTTTCTATCTTAAAAATGTCAGGTAAGCAAATAACTGAATGTACCTGGACCTCTACGCAGATATGAACTCCAGCTATGTAATCAACTCCTTTGAAGCTTCTGAGTGTGGTTCATTGCAATTCAAATAGCAAGAGAAAGAAGGTTCCATTACATTGCGGATTCATTACAATATTAACCTTCTGGGTGCATCCGCAGGAAACCACCCCTTACTTTGATAGGCAGTCAAGTCAAATTCATTTAAGAAAGTCAGCGCCCAGGATATAAAAACATCCTGGAGAAAAATAAGGTGATTTATTTGTGTGACAGTTCTGAGTCACAAGTGGTCCGGTAGAGGCCATCAAACTCATTGCATGAAGTGTGGCAAGATTTAGATTTAACATGCCAGAAATGAAATACTACACACTTTGGGACTGAGCATAAACCCAAGTCAGGAGGTACTAAATGCCAGGTCCTTTGCAGCCTTCCATTCCCCAGAATTTCAGATTTTTGTTGTCACTGGCTCAATGACGCCTGTCTGAATTTGCAAAAAGGCTGAAGCTGTGCATCAAAGTTACCATTCACTTTGAGTACTTCTCTATTCAGAGCATGAAACGTGAGAGGAAGAGGGTTGTATTACAAATATTAGTGCAAATTAAATGATCAGAAAAGAATCTAAGTGTCAGTAATATCTTTCTTGAGTCAAAAAAGAACTGAAACACCAAAAGTCCCACTTTGTATGGAAGATGAGATAGGACTTGGCTTCAGCCGTCTGACTTCGCTAGACAAAAGGTCATATGAAGTGATGGTTAACCTAACAAACCCCCATGTGAGCCCGAGAGAGAATAGTTCTACAGATAGAAGGCATGATTTTTTATTTCAAAAGCCTGTTTAATCTACTGATGAAAAACCTGCATTTTGGGGCGGACAAAATGTATTCCCTTTGTCTGCTTAGAAGAGTATTACACTCCTTGTTTAAAAACGGCAGGTTTTGTAATGTTCCAACTCTGATAAAGAGAGGATGTGGAGAAGTAGCTAATGAGACAGCATACTTGGATAAAATCGGTTGTATCAAGAAAAGTGAAAATCTCTCAGGTTTTATTTAGCTAGTTACGTTATGGAAGACGTATATTTCTTCAGCATTATATTGCATGTGTACGAATACTGAACTATTACTTGATTGAGAAATGACCTAAGCACCTGTCATCAGCACAGTACTCCCATTTCGACTGACAGAACACTTCTGTCACCGACTAATGCCAAGAAGGAGGTGAAATATACCCCAAATCTCAAACAGTAAGACCAGGAAGTACCAAGTAGTGGAGGCAGACCACCACCAATTTCAAAACGTGCACAATTAGGCTATTAGGATAAGTCTGAAAAGGATTAATCTGATGTTTCAAATGCATAATGTGCCAAACTTTCTGGCATTATACTCCACCAGTTAAGTCAAAAGGTCATTAGAAATAAGTGCTAGTTTCCAGTCAGTCAACACCCTCATATGCCATACATTGTAAACTTGGAATAGGAAGACTTCATCCATATTTCTAAACAGTAGTGCAGACAAGACATATACACTTCACAAAGTGTTTGTGAGAATGTTTTTTGAAATTTCTTTGCAGAAATCCTACTCTATGCAGCTTCATTTGGCTATGCTATATATACCGATACAGAGTGATAGGCAAACTCTAGACCAACTTGATCCACAAAAACTCCTTGTCATTTTTAGTTACTAAGAACACAGATCTGAGTTGTAGTTTTTGCTTTTAGGTGTTTTTATGAAATTATTTTTTTTCCAAGTCATTCCAAAACTGGGAATTTTGATGTCTACTTCTTCTATTCAATAATAAAAAAAATTCTAGCCAATAAGGAAAAAAAAAAAATGCTTATCGTGCGTGATGCCAAAATGCTAAAGATGCACAATTTGCATTAATTCCTGCTCTATGAGAATTTGTCATAACAGGAATGAATTCTAAAAGAACGTCAACCAAAACTGAATGAAAACTCATACATATTTGTTAGCAAACGTAGCCTGCATTTTCATCATGCCAATTACAGCATATTGCTCTTTCTATTTTAATCCTTTCTTAATGGGCAAGCTTATCTTCCCATTATTCAGGGAACTTTTTTGTTCATGCTTCAGCAATTGCATGACAACTGATTAACAAATCAGGGAACTACTCTTTGACAGTTCTCTTAAAGCAGCCCAGAGTTCTCAACATAGAAGATGCTGGGACCCTAATTTCTGTCTTAACTAGATTAAAGGGCATATATGGTGAAGAGTAGCTAATCATCTAACACAGCTGATGAATACATCTTTTTGTCATCATAGGCCTCACACACAGCACCTGCTGAGATATAAATGATGACAACACTATCAGTCTGGCATAGCTTAAGAGCATATTTCCTACACTCTTTAGGTCTGTGGTTACTATTTAATCTTCCTTACAAAAAGTGTCGAGTACTGGAACCGGAGATGTGACTCTTCTAGCAGGTCGGCACATGGCACTGCTGTATACAGAATATATAGGGCGATTTCAGCTGATTTCCAGGTGGAGCGTTACAAACCACCATGTACAGTGGTTAGCCTCTATACAAGAGAGGCCCAAGACTGAGCTAGCATAAATACCAAATTACTTACCACCTCTAGAGAGGGTGGTCGCTCCAGGCCAGGGTTGAGCTCATGGGCAAGGCTGTGCAAGGAAGCTGTCTGTACAATGCCTGGCCTGCGGATATACAGAGGACTTCAGTCTCCTGTACTGTCAATCTCAGTCAGCATGAGCTCAAATATTCACCAAAAATGTAAGGGTCAAATTCTGCCCTCAGATGCCTCGCCGTAGCTCCCATTAAGTTCAATGGAAACCACATATGCATTCAGCCAAAGGGGATCCGACCCTAAGAACGCATTAAGCAGCAAGCCCACCTAAACAGAGGTGGACCATCACACTCCAAAAGTTTGTGACGTTTAACATTTGCTTCAAAATTCGTAAAAACCGGTGTCTCATTCTTAAATCAAGAAACTGTATTTTGTAACTTTATATGGTATGAATTCATAATCTCAAGTCAGATTTGTCATTACATGAATATTTTAAAACCAGGAATTAAATAGGAATGAAATTAATGCAAGACACTTTATGACACCACTTTAACCCTAAGAAGCTGCGGTGAACATACTTCAAATGCATAACATTGTTAAAACGCATATATCTTTGTAAATTTTGTGCAGCCTACCACCCGTCTTGTTAGAAGGCTTTCATGACACAAATAGCTTCAGCTTCAGGCTACTCCTGTTTCGGATCCTTGGCAAGTACAATTCCTGCACTACCAGATTTCCAAACCTCCACAGTATCGGAAAAATCTCAACATATCACCTCCAGTTACAAATCATAACATTTTCTTGGAATTGTGCTTTTAACTCACTGCAGAGTAGATGAGAGTTGATCCCCAATAACGATGTCTTTCAAGAAGGTTTGGAATAAATGAATTCATAAGTAAAAGCCCACATTCACATCCATTTCCAAGGTTGCCACTTATAAGGACTGTTTGTTTATATGGTTGAGAGCAAAACAATAACCTCCTCATTTTCATCAAGAGCTCCTTAAGCACAAGCACAGAATGATTTACCTCACAGATTAATGAATAGGAAGGGACGGAAGACTTTCAATTAAATAACTCATTTTTATTCGAATCATACTGCATATGGAACAGACATATAAAACCAGACATATTCCCCTTGCCTGTATTTTCTGGATACGTTACTTATCATCTAGCAGTAAGGTATAGGTACTAGAATAAGGAATTCTGCCTTTCTTCACAACTTTCTTTTTCTGCCCTCTGACTTAACACATATGGAAATGCGCACACACACACACACTCTCTCATTGTATATTCATTTAGATGACATTTCAGGTAAGGACTGGAACTGCAGAAAACCCACCAGAATTTTAAAAACGGAACCTTCTCAGACCAGACCAACACCTAATAGTCTGAGCAGCACAGCCAGCCTTACATCAATTCCATTTGTAAAATTCCATTTGTAAAAGACGGCCAAACCAAAAGGTATTACTTACATGTATGAGTCTTCTTTGTTACGGAAATACCTGTAGGGAAGAAATGATACTAATGTTAGCAAAGAGACCACTAAGTAAATTATTTTGACATGTATTTCATCATTAAACTATTGTATTTCAGACGCACAGTGGCCACTATAAAAGAGGAATGAAAATTGCAATAATTTATACATTAGAGGTGGGAGGATCTCCCTTCTTTGCATGCAGACTTTAATGGTATATTCTCTCCTTACACCTCATCAATAAATATTTCAACATGTATTGCCTAAATTTTGTTGTTGGAATGCATATCTACATGCTGCTGTTTTAAAACCGAAGCTGATACCAACACCATTATGGAAGTCCCCTTTTATTTGCCATGGTTAAAATTTTCCCACACTCATATTAACTACTGCACATCAAACTACGCCGACAGAACAGATTTGAGCAGTACAACAATTCATTAGCTATGTTATTAAGTTCAAGTAGTTCCTTGACTGCAAGCTGTAGCTTATGCTCATTAAAACCAAATGAACAGCTCTCTCAATATGAGTATTACTTGCCATAATTCCAAGCCAGATGCAAATATCTCCAAGCTGTTAAATATATACTTTCTGAAGTAATAAAGATGTTTTTATGCTAGACAGGCATGTGGTGGCAATCACCAATGATGGTCCAGTGCCAGTGAAATTTGAGAGGCATTTTAAAAAAGCAACAGAGTGAACAGAACGAGGCAAAATTCATAATACCAAATAAAGATAAAATTAACTCTGTTAAATGTCATCGGAATTCATGCTTGAATACAAACAATATTGTCTCCGCTTTAGTAGATATATGGTGCTGTATTCGGACCCCTCAGTGTTTAAGCTTCAATCTCCTTGGGGGGAATTTTATGAGAAAAGAAAGAGGTTACTGGAAGCAGTACAAGTATTTGAAATATTTCATTTGTGATTAAGGCCTGCAATGAAATTTTGGAATTGGAATCATTTGCCTTACTATTCATGAAACACAGAGAGACCCGACTCTCCTTAGATACCCTCATATTCCTTTAACCACCGCTTCCAAAAACAAATTACTATGGAAAAAATAGGCTTTTATTTCAGGCTTCTTTGTTGTGGAACACAGCAGGGAAGCAGTAGGTTATAATAATTCAGAAAAATATAGATACCTTATTTGCAAATTTAGAGTTAACTTCCAAAGCCAACAGTTTTCAAACTATTCATGTTTTTGGTGGATACATAAATCCACAATGCCAAACCCAAAAATGTAGCTATCAAGTTTGACATAAATGTCATGGGGATTTTTTTTTTTTTTAATTGCACTTGTGTTGCTACTGGCCTTTTGGTTTTGAACCACTGAGTTCTACAAGTGGAACCTTTCTTTTCCCCAAAAAGAAAAGCTGAGAGGCTCCAGCCTTTGCGAAAAGAAGTTCTGAGCAATTCTTTTGAATAATTTTGTAAATGTGAGACAATGGTAAGCAATTTACAAAAATCAGGATACTAGAACTTGATTATGTTTGTGTACTGACTGAAATTGAAAGGTCACGGCCAAATCTGCACTTTCCTCATCCTAGGAATTAAGGTTGAAGCCTCAAACTGTAGAGGCAGGGTAGGCAATAAGAACAAACGAAAAACAAACATAATAAAAATAAAACCTTTTAGTTATGTAAGTAGCTACTACAGGGGTCAAATTCATCTTTTAAATTTGTATTTTGTAAGAGCCAGCTTTCTTGGATTTCCATTCCAGTCCAATCGTTATGGTCAGCTCAGCATAGGCGGACAGGACAGGACAGGAGAGGAGCGGAGCGGAGCGTGTGTCAAGCAGGTGAGCGTTCCCACAGGAATGAGAGCTTAGGGCAAGAAGAGGGGCAGAGCGAGAAGCAGCAGAGAGATCGGAAGTATCTACATCAACATACGCGACCAATATCTTGTGCACATTCTGGTATGAGTGCAAAAGCGCTCTCTCTAGGTTTTTCCAAAGCTCTGCCCTTTGAATTTGAAATTATAGCTGTCATTACAACTTTTGTTCTTCCACCAAGGAAGCGCATTTTTGCTGCCATTTGTCTTCTTGAGTGACCACTGAACAGCATGTACAGCTCCTGGCAGAGCCTTCATCATCACGAACTGTCCTAACATTCCCTTGGCAGAAGTACTCACCCCACCCTTGCCTATCTAGCCAGCTCCTACAATTTTAAGGACGTTTTATGGAATGGGAAATGCAGAGAAAAAGGTCTTAAACCTGAACACCATTTGCAAAATTTCCTCTCCCAACACTAGCGCTAATAAATGGATACATCAGTGCTCTTTCAGCATTATGGGAGCCATATGTGTACTTTTCTCAGAAAATAATGCTTTCTGTAAAATCACTTTGAACAGAAAGTGCTTATGCTGTCACTTCTGATTACTCACAGCCTCTTCACAATGGGATTTGCCACAGCACAAAACAGACTTAGCTTATTCGCTGACTGAGGGCCTACTTTCCCCGATACATGAAACAGTGATGGAAATATTAGTGCTTATATTTTTATACCTAATTTTTTTTATATGAGATGAGTGGTGAGTTTTTCCAATCAGATGTTTCCATAATAATTACTGATTACCATCTGGTAAGGCCTTTTAGCTGTTTTATGCAGATATTTTTAGATAACCTTTTAAAACAACAGTTTAGAGGTAGGCTTTTTTTACATCTTCTTCCTAATTACACTGGTAGTTGCAGTGAAACCAAAGTATTTTGCTTTGAATGAACAGTGCAGTCTGGTGGAAGAAGGAATAAGTGTTGCCAGTGAGTTCAACACAATTAGATTTAAATTCATCAGGAATCTTTACTCATGATAAAATGAGTTGTGAATTTTTACGAAGCCTTCCCTTTCAGACCAGTAACTGTGACGAGAAAAACTGAGCAAAAAATGTACCAGCATATCCAAACAGTTACTTAGGTTGGATACGTTATAACTAGCGCTTTCAATATAAATATTAAGTATGCAACACGTTCCTACACAATTGCAATCAGGTTTAGTTGTAATGCAGGAAGCCAATGACTCTGCCATTCAGAACGTTCAAGAAGTATAGTAATCATCTAGAAATGAGTGTACTATGACCAAGAAAAAGAAAAAAATCAGTCTGAAAGCTACTGAACGTAAAAAAGGGGAGTTACAAGATCTTTGGGTTTCTTTGGGCCAGTGCTAATTCCCACTTGTGTATATGTTTGAATGCCTTTCCTATGAGCTGTATCCTAGAAGTTGTACGCAGACGACTCATCAGTCCTTTCGAAATCAACAGGATCGGTTGAGAAACTAATTCGGCAAGTCCAATATACATCACTAATTTTCTTCACAAGATTAGGCATGATTAACTGGGATTGCTCTTGTTTGTAAGCATTTCTGGGACTGGACCATCAGTTTACATAGATTTGAGTAGACGCTATATAATAAAACCTAAATCTAATACACCACTGAAAGAAAAGATTATTTATTTTTAATAAGTGGAGCACAAAGAACCTACTGATTCCTTTCAAAATGTTACTTAATGTAAAACCCCATTTTTTAATGGGTTTCGTTTCAAAATATGATAGACTGGAGTAATATGTGACCGCTTGCCACTATTAGCACTATCCTGAACAGCCAGCTTTCCATTCTTATTTAACACATAAAAAAAAAAAGTAAGGAGAGGAAGAAACAACCCTAACTTCAGTGTTGCTAATACAAAAAAACTTCCTGACTTAACCAACTAGACTTCAAAGCAAAACAAAGGAAATGTCATGAAAATACCACAATATATCACTGCCATGGTTATCAGTGAGTGAAAGTTTCAGTATTACAGTTATCACAGAATTTATCACTTCAGCAGTGCAATTTGACATTCCTGATCAACACCAAATCTCAAACAAATTAACTTCTTAGACTTTTCATTGTTGCTATGCAATGCTCTTTGCAACAACAATCGTTTTTTTTTAAATGAAAAGAATTCATACCCCATTCCCTTTCCCCCTCCCACTAACAACATGTAATTTGCCATGATGGGTGGTATTTACAAAAATAGCTTTCTGGATGCAATGAACTTTGAAAAGAGTATCTACCAACAGAGACAGGATATTCTTTTGCAAGCGGTTAGCCTGACTGACCTTCACTAGTCAACTTCAAATAGAGATAACAATGTCTTCAAGTACAAAAAGAGACTCAGATATTTTATACATCATAAGCTATTTCTCACAGTTGCCCATCCAAATAAAGAAGCATAATGAAACACTGCTTACTCTGTGAACCCAGATCCCTGCTGCTGGTGTACAGTTGTCAACTTCCCATATTTCAAGGGGAAAACATACTTTGATGTACAGAAAGATAAGTAAAAAGTCCCCTGTCTGGCAGAATACATTACGCTGCAAAATATCAAAGGAGGAGATTCTTGAGTGCAATTTTCTTAAACCTCCAAGAAAATTCTCCCTCAGAAGTTTGCATCGATAAACACATGCATCCCTGGCAAAGCTCATAACTAATCTCCAGGACTTCTGTTAAGAACCGTCGTGTGTCCCTTGCTTTGCTTTTTGTGCCAAAATCAGGTGATTAACATTGGTCTGATGACAGCATATCTATGTAGATGGCATATGTATATGATGCTTTGCTCATATGGATGACTGTATCTATATATATATATAATTGGGTTTTTTTACTGTCTTCTACCCTCCCCTCAAACCAGAATTATGGCTCTAGCGTGTTTTGGAACTTAGTCATTTTATGATGGGTTGGAAAGCTTGGGGGGGGGGGGGGGGGGGGGGGGGGGGGAAGTTAAAATTTTAAACTCTAAGCCTCCTGCCTGACATATTGTGTAAAATCAGAAAGAAAATGTATTACAAGCTTGGATCCTACTGTGTTTCATCCTGTCACTCCACTGGTTTTTCACTCTGTCACTACACAAAGCCAGCAATTAAGGTGGAAGATTATATGTAACACTCGGGCACTTGCAGAGAACCTACCAAAGCAGAATAATAGATTTGAGAGTATTCAGAAAGGAGTTCACTCTCTTAGAAACTTTAATAATGGTTTATATTAAAGTACGTAAAGATCTCTGGCTTGAAGGAATTTTGTGATCTTCGTAGGTCATTGTTTATGGTGACCAAGGTAAAAACAACATACACAGAAGTACTGTAAATACAACTTCAGTGAATTTAACCAAACAAAATGATGTTACAAAACAGTGCCCTTGTCTAGGACAGAAGAGCTGCTAACGATGATCAGCACACATTACTGAAAGTGCTCCAAGTAATTTTAGTACTTTGTTTCAAAAATTGCTAATGGACACTAATGCTTACAGTTCACTCGAAAGAGAAATAAATGATGTGCTAGGGTAGCAAGGATCAAGGACAACATCCACTAGGCATGTAAGAACAAGGAAACTTTCCACAATTATGAAAAAAAAAATAAAAAAAGGAAGGAAAAAAGCTCTTTTTAAAAATAAAAGACAACTTCAAATATGATGACCATATTTTTTAAATATAATATTCCAGTTTTTCCCAGACTTGTTTACAGCTTTTACTGAAAAGGAAAGAGCTCACCATGCAAAACATGGGGTTTTCATCTGGTCTAGTTCATTCTTTTGTACTCAAGTCCATAGGCAGATCCCAAAGTCCCAGGAATCAAGATTGACCTAAATGCTTCAGTACTGAAAATCCCAACCTTGCTCTCCTAAGATTCGCAGCCATTTCTTATACCTAAATTCTATCAGAGTATTACTTAAGAGTTTTATTTTTGAGGTGTTGCTTTAATCTTGCTCCTAGAATCATATGGTTATACCAGAATTAGCTACAGAAAATCTTCCACAACACAACTGTTTCAGTTTCTACTCAAATATGGATGCAAGGTATTCAAGACAAACAGATTAAAATACCAAGGATTTACAAAAAATGTTTTGACCTTATTTTATTGAGATAAATAACCTTTTTTGCCCTTGCAACTCAGACTGGCTTCCTGATTCCGACAGTGACTTGCTGCATCATCTAGACATTTTATGACTTCAGTTTTCAGTAGCTGATGGCCTCCCCTGCCCAATACCCCTTAAAATGACAGTAGCACCTGTGAAAACGTGAATACAAATGACTGCAATTCTTTCAAAGTTACAGAGTATTTGTACAAGAGAAAACACCACTATCATGAGTTATTTATCATCTGTACAATTCTCAGTTAAAAGAATTCCCTGTTCTTTCTAGATTTTTCCCAAATAAAAAATTCTTAATGGACCCCAAACGGATTTCAAACCTCTGATGCCAAAACTGCTCCAAAAGAAACAAGAATTTAAGAAACAAATTTAAGATCCAAGTGCCATGTTTAAGGCTGAGATAATGATACTGTTGTTATTATAGATGCACTTACCATTAGGCCAAAATTAAAATACTAACTTCTCCTTTGCGATTAATATTGAACAAACATTTCCCCCTAATATCATCCTGGACAACTGACCACATGCAACTCCTTGTTTCAAATCTTCCTATAAACAGCCTGTTCAAAGCTGTATGGAAACCTTGGAGTAACACTCATTTGATGCTGGACTGAAGAGTCATCTTTCTACATGCAGATCATTTAACCACTTCTTCATTCTTGTACAACTTCACTAAAGGTCCCTCTGAGCTTTAACGTTTCTTTTGTCCTCACAAATAAACAGCGTCTTAGGACTGGGAGAAATTACATGAAGAATCTTCATTAAACAGCCATTATGTTCTCACACGACAAATGTCACCACGCAACTAGAGAGCAGGCTAAATATCCGTCCCACATTTGTACTGTATTTCACACATTTAAAGTCAAAGATAGTTCAGAACTGTATGGAAGAGCGTATTTCCAGCAGGAGTCTTTATAGGAAAACCATGAATTAGCTGTTTTTAATGACTATAGTTACACAATTGACCAAGCAAATCACAAAGTGAGGATTTCAAAATAGCCTTGTAGAGCAGCACAGTGACACCGACAGAAGCCAGCCAAACGTACAAAGTTGCACAATTCAAAGAAAGCCCCAACAG
This sequence comes from Larus michahellis, assembly GCF_964199755.1. Taxonomy (NCBI): domain Eukaryota; kingdom Metazoa; phylum Chordata; class Aves; order Charadriiformes; family Laridae; genus Larus; species Larus michahellis. Next base: position 18,689,868 of record NC_133904.1, read on the forward strand.
TTCTTGAAATAGACTACAAAGTGTAAGGAAAACGAACATTTCTTAAAAATTGCCACAGACTTTCTTAGTATTGTGTATTTACTTAAACCGTGAGCCTTACAGCAAGTCACCTTTTTACCTAGTTTTGCGAGTGCCAGGAGAAGACCGCCATGAGCACGGCAGGCCCCACCTCTGTAAGCAGCGCTATACTTTTTCCTCCCCGTGACATTCAAAGAACAGAGTCTCCTTCAGCTAAAGGCTCCGTCCTACCAGCACACTAATGGGAACAATTCGTTTAACTTGCGCTAGATATACAGGCAAGAAGCTCTGTAATGTGTGCAGTTTCCTGAGGGGAATCAATCCTCACAGCAAGTCCTCCCTACCATTTGACTCAATGACTACAGTTCTACTTTCTTTCCACTTAGTGTGAGCCTGGAGAAAGAAAATATCCCAGCAGATGCGAACCATTAAACAAACAGCACCATTTTTGTAAACTCCCTGCTTGTTGATATTAGGGGGGGTCAAACAGCACCACTGGTAAAAGCAGCGAGTTTGGTATGTGCACGCACACACGTGTCCGTGTGCCGGACACCCCATAGTCCCTACTACGGTACAGGCAGGAGTATTGCTTCCGTCCTCCAGTTCGAAGCATAAAATTAGATTTGACTTGGCTGCTCTCCCAGATGTACCTTATCAGGCACCTCATCCCAAGAAGACTTTTGAGGTAATTTCAAAGCAACATTTTATTTAAACACAAGACTTTCAGACCACCTTGTTCAAGACTACTGACAACTTAACATTTAAAAGCATGAGCCAGGCCTCCAAGAGTTCACGGTATTTTCACAAAATCCAGAAAATTATCAAACTACAAATAAAAATTGAGGGTGGGGGCTATCTTCCTGTATGTTAACTCAGGCCAACCGTTTTCAGTCATTTCTCCAGGGGCATGGAAATCTAACCGTCCTTAGAGCAAAACTGAAATTCTCAGAGGCGTGCAGGAGTGGAGATATCGGCTGCGATAGCAACCACAAGGCTGCAGTGGTTCTGATGACACCCATCCTCACCTAGAGGCAGTCCTTCAAGATGGGAGATAAAAGAAGCCTCAATGCCCCATTTCTGTGCCTTCAGGTAGCTAGGACTTCATTTTCACACAGGCTGCTAAAGCGCTCTCACACACATAAACCAAAACAAAATGAAACAAAACTAAACAACTATCAAATATGTAGCTCTAGTGCTTGTTTCTTAGATTTCATGCAATAGGAATTTATTATTTAAGAATATTGCAAAATTAAATACACTGGATTATGACTTTAAATGATCTGATGGATATTATTATGTCGCAGAAGGGGAAGTAATGGGTTTCTATTTAGAACACATTTTAAGACATAATCGTAGATTATTTTTCATTTTATTCTACCCTACAATATCTTTCACTAAAATCTGCTGTATTTAAGAATATATCTATTTGTCTTCTATGCTCTCACTGATGCTACAGGAGACAACCAAGGAAATCCTCTCAGTATTTCTATGACCAGAAAAAAAAACCCCATTCATGAGCAGTCCATAAGTAGAATACGACCACAAAACTCTGGTAACTGTACACCTTCATAACATACAACAAAAGAAATCCCCCAAAAGAAATAAATCTCCTTAATTCATGAGTTACAGATCCACTCAGTTTTCTGAAACCACATGTAGGGGACGTTGGTGCTGCAGTCTAAACTGTCTGGTTCTCAAGAATAACCATGAAAAGAGAGAAGGAAAATCTACCTAATTAAAAAGTATATACAACAATTCTTCTAACACCTTTCTACGAGAAGTAAAATTTGTAAACTCATCAGTAAAAGAGACAACCACCTACAATTTATTCATGTATTCAAAGCAGAGTAATTCTTTTGCATAGCCAAAGAAAAATGCCACTTGTTTTTGCCCCTTGAAGCCAGTGGTGATTGTATACGGCAGGCGATTTCTGGCAAATGGAAGTTGTCATAGAAACCCAGTATCAGATCATTAAGTATACTCTTAATCCAAGTCAACCCAAAATTTCAGCTTCATAGAGCTTTAACTGCTGGATAAAATGAGGACAACGATTATTATTAATGGCGAAGATGCCAATGCAAAGAGCACCTTGCTACTAAGTTTTGCCTGCGCCACATTCCAATGCCTTTAAGCAGTTCCTACTGTCCTACCCCAAATACCGCTTGGTCAGCTCTGATGGTCACCTCTCATAAAGAACAGACGCATCTATGGACTATTCGAACATACAACTCTAATGGCAGTGGAAAGGAGCTGGTCAGGTTGTAAAATTGGGATGAAAAAGGATACAGGAAAGTTACAAAGTAATTGGAACTTGCTATATATTTTATCTGAAAGATGGCGTTTTGACTAGCACAATCCCCCCTGATACACCACAGATATGGCTTCTCTGCTGAGCTGGAAGAGATGGCGCGGGGGAAGGACACTATCAAGTGATTTATCAACCCCATTTGCTCTGACATACAAGTCGCTCTGGGAGATCTCCGATCCAAATATAGCCACAGAAAAGTCCAGGTTAACTTTTGAGAACAAGCAGGAATATCAGACAAGGTGATATGCTTGCAAGCTACAAGCACTTCTTTTTTTTGGTCAATTCCTTCTCTACCTTACAATCAACCTGTGCGACTGCACTTTACTGAGTAATTTCTGTGACCGACTAAAGGTAGAGCTGTAATGTTTGCAAAGATGTGAGCAACTTAGTAAAAAAAAAAAAATATGACAAATACATTCAGGTAAACCCCCAAATGCTAAGATTTATCCCACACCAAAAAGCAGGCAACTCCACCGTGGGTACGTTTTGTTTTTCCCTTGGTGTTAGCGGGTTAGCTTTTTTGCAGTACTTCACATCATCAAGTTAGTGCTTACATATATCCTCAAAACCCAAACACTCTCTGCAGTTTACAGATAAAGAAACAGAAACAAAGCAGTTAGGTAACTACAAGTCATGTATTTATAAATTGGCTCATCGCAGCAGTCTTAATTCAAAACCTGTCCAAGGAAGGATTTTCTCACTGCATCTTTCGCAATCTGCTCATGACTCCATCAAGATGAGCGAGATATCACAAGATAAGGAGCATAATGTGTCCGAGGACCAGAATTTTAATGCTGCATCTCATAGTGTAATCCACATATATTTTAGAAATTAAATTGGGGCCTCCATTCTAAAAGTAGTTCATGTAATGATGTGCTAAGGTCACATTATTATATGTATATGTGCTAAGATCTCCCCACAAATACACAGAAAATAAATGTTTCCCAAAGGTTTTTCAAATCCTCCTATAGCATTGAATAGATAATTCCACACTGACTACAGGGAATTCAGTCTTGTTTTGTGGATTTCTACAGGATTTAAAATGCCGGCTGTCTCATAAGGTAGCTACTTCTTTGCCATCCAAGCCCTTTCAAAAACCCGAAGCAGGTTCCTTAGGCTGACTGAATCCCTTGGTTCACCCCAATGACTTTCATCTACTTAACCCCTTGGATAAGTTTGTCCCATTGTACACCAAATGAAGCCAACTTTGGATATCAGCTTCTTACTATAATTTGAGGATTATTTTAAGTTTAATTGAAAGGTCATCGATATTTTTAATAAGGAGCATATTTTCTTTGCTCAGTTGTTCTGCAAAGTATTTATAAGGTAATATTTTTGATCCAGAAAAATGGATTCCTTACACATTACTTCATTTATCCCAACTGAATACTTTAGCTGCAATGTGCTTTACATTTGCCTTTCAGTATTCTTCTGAGACTGACTGTTGCAAAAATTACACTTTTTTTTTTTCAAGCAGTCTCCTAAAATGGTAACTTTTTTTCATTTCAAAATATACTGAGGTTGAATCTCAAGTTTTCATTGCTTTGCTCTCCTGAGGAAAAGAAATAAGATTCTATTATGTCGTCCTCATCAGCTTCGATGAATGAGGGGAAAATAAGGAGAGGGAAGGATTTGTGCTTGAAGTTCATGCAAAATTTGAGACTTGAATATAGCACAAGTAGCACTTCAGACTCCTTCAGTGCTGAGACCCCTGGAGAGTCGAGTTTAAATCACTAAACTTATTTCAGGAAAGGGGAGAACACTCTGGAGAAAAGTCTGTCGACTCCAGCAAAATTAATAAACTGGTTGCTCCTGATGTGAACTACATTTCTTGACAGGAGTTTGACAAATTTCTAATTCCCTCTTAGCTAGCTTGTGAATACTGCACTTGTTGCTCCTTTTTAACAGTTATTTAATACTACAGCACAACAGAAGTGATAAAAATTGCTCGGTTTCACTCACCTTGCACTTTCAGTGCCAGTTATAAGTGATAAAGGAAAGCTACGACCTTCCTCAATGTCTGTCAAAAAGGGCAGCTTACTCTTGTCTCATTTAACATGTTCATGTCCAGTAAAAATGTTTAATCCCCATTAGATAATTTTTGTTTAAAGAAATATGAAGTAATAAATTAAAATAGATCTCAAATAAAAACTCCCTAATGTTATACATTTTTAAACTAAAAACTGTGGCTGGTTGTCTTGTCTCCTATGTGCTACAAATCTAAACAGATTAGTGAAATTTATTTTTCATTTAACTGCATTCATCTAGCATAATTACACCCCAAATCTGGTTGGACATTCACTTTTTGGAGTTTTTCTTTCCGCCTTATTAAAGACCATTGCTGGTTTTGCTTCCCTGTGTTTAGGCAGCGCTCGCTGCACCGCTGCGATGGTTGGTGATGCAGACGTACAGTCCAAATCTCTCCAGGTTCCTGGACTCACGGACTAGTGGAAAAGCTTAATTCCTTCACAGAGATGATTATGTTCCAGAATTCAAATGCAGCTCATAATATATGTATATGTTTTAAGAAATAGAATAAGGTGTTAATATTCCCTTGACCTAAAGTATATTTTAGAATTTCTGTAATAAAAATGCTTATGAGATACGTGAATTACACTAAATAAAGCCATAAACTAAATCAGAATGGAGTCCATTTGCTTTTTATAACAGCTACTAAAAAGTGGTATTTACCATCTCAGGAAGATAAGTCAAAAAAGGACACGCTGAATCGATGCCCCCAAAGTGACATAGTTACTTTGCAGCACAAACGCCCTTTTTATTATTTTAAGATAAGGTTTTGTCTGCTTTAACTATTCGATTATAGACCACAGACACTACCTCGATGTATTTTTCACTTACATTAGGGCTCTGGCATGCTTGTAATTGTATGGCAAGGTTAATATGTTTCCCATGATCCTGGACCTAGAAGCACCTTTCCATTAACTAGGAAAGATCTTCCATTAGGACATTCAAGAGAGTTTCCTTTAAAAGCTTTACTCAAACGTAGGAAAATACCTGCTGTGGATCAAGAAGGGGAGGGAAGATCATGTTATGTTAAGAAGTGCCCTAAAATACTGCATAGGTATGTGTACTGTACACAACAACGACGACGCCACAGCTATAACCACCTGAAAGGCACAGCTGGGACTATGCGCTTATTGCTCTGGTCTTCTGGCAGCTCTGTTAATGGGCGAATGTGCGTTCCTGTTTACAGCGTACGACAGTAAATCTGGGTTGCACCCACCATTCCAAATCTCCTACTGCAATGCACATGGGCCTCACTCGTACATTTGTGGGATCTGATTTCCAAAGCAGCCTACTGCCTGTCCCCTCTCAGATCATCCTGGCTGGCTTACTCTTGTCCGTTTGGCCTTTCAGATCCGAAAGGTTTCTTGTTTCTTATACATTAAACTTGAAATGCAGCAGAGTTACTTCAAACAAGTATTTACCACTTTCAAGATGTACACCAACTTGGCACAGAAAAAAGAAAGTTAATTTTAGATATAAGCCCCAAGCAAAGATCCTGCTTCCAACACACATTTCAGACCGACTTTAGCCTCTTTTTCCCCTCTGTGCACTGTACTTATGGAAGCTATCAGTGTCATGTATCTCTCTTCTTATACATAAGCCTGTGGAAAGAGACCTGTTTCTATGACTTCAGTGAGCTGGTATGATTGACGCAGCGTGGTTGAACCTGCCAGGCTGAAGTTATTGGTTAAGATTTCAACAGTACGCTCTAAGGCTTGAGGGACCTGTACTCACATTCTGCTTTTGCCATCAGTTCCTCCAATAACTGTGCAAAAGTCACATAATTTCTATGTATTACAATCTCCTACCAACAAAATAGGTAAATTCAGCCTGTTTCTTCCTCTCTTTGCCTAGTCAGTTCATATAATAATCTTTCTAAAATGGGTCCTGAATCCAGATATAAGTTTGGATCAACTTTATTCACTGGTGTTTCTTAACTATTAAAAGTACTCTCTAGAGGTCCAAATCACTGAGGATCTTCACAATGAAAAGATTTTATTTTGGGAAAACAGAGAAATTTGGTTAAAAAAGAATGATTTTTCAGTCTATTCTGTACTTTATATCACCATCCACAACACCTCCCAGAAATTATAACTACGTCTAACCACATTTAGCCAGCAAAATTCTTTCCTTAAACTTTCTGCTCCCTGAAGACAATGGTTCCCTCAGAACACAGCAAGAGCTTTTATGAATGCTTGGAAGCAATATAAAGCTGCGTAGCAGTAAAAAAAAAAAAAAAAAAAAAAAAGGCATGAAAATATCCAAATAATCCCACATTAGTTATTCTCAGGGCTCCAGGGAAATTAAACAGGGGTGGGAAACAGGCATAACCTGACTCCTTTACATACACAGCTCAAATTTACAGCATTAGCAATTGAAGCTCAAGACAAGAAAATTGAGCACTGGTCTGTAAATTCATTCTAATGACATCACTGCCAGGATTATCCTTTTGGGGATGGCTTGTGTAGGGGGTTGGGAGGAGATGGCAAGGGATTGAGGAAGGGAGATTTGATTATGTTTGAGCTATTTCGATTTGAGGATGCTCTTAACTGACAAAATAGAAAGCATCTTATCTGAGAAGGGATTTCGCTCAGCTGCTTTAAAAATCCTCCATACATACTGAAAGTCAGCACATTCCCTGGAGGATCAATTGGCTTGACAAACTCTCGACATGCTCTATACCATCTTAAAAAAAAAAAAAAAAAAAAAAAGTATTTCCATATAAAAAACTTTCTCCAGGCAAAAGCATGACATGCAGGGGTTTGTCCTGGGGCAATTAAAAAAGAACTTTTTATAAGTAAATTTAGTGCTTGCAAAAGTTGCTGCATTGACAACACTCAATACCAAAGGGTTCTCTTTAATCCAACAAGCTGCAGCAGGGCAAATGTCTCTTCTGCCACTGCTCTTTATCTCCCAGTAGGATGAACTAGATCTAAAGAGGGAGTGAGAAGGAGTTTAGCTCTTCAGGCTCATTCATCAAGAAAACTTACTTTTAACTCATAAGCTGTCTCACTGATTTAAAGAAAGCTCTCGTCCAAATGCTTGAAGCGCTTAAATGACTTCCTACGTTTTAAGCAGTGAAGTACTGGCCTCTGCTGAAAGGGCCAAGATGACTGCCAACTGCAGTCAAAAGAAGCCCTGAATGGAGCTATCTGGTATACAGGTGAAAAGCCGGTAAGAAAATAACACCTGCTTCGGAAAATTTCTTGGATTCCCTGCACTAAAACACTGAGTTTATCTAAGCTATTGCCTAACAGTACTGAATTTCAACCAAGCTATTCCTCTTGAAAATGATACAGACTATTTGTAAACTTTTTGTATAAGATTATATTTTTTGCATTGAGTATATGACTGTATTTGCACACCACACATCTATCTAATTATCCCTGGGCAGCAGTGATACCCACAGAATTATTCCTAAAAAGACAAAACATAGAAAGAACGTCATTTAAGAAAAAAAGCTTTCCATTTTAAAAATCTGAAATTACAGATGATCATCCTTACCATCATAAGGTGGACTTATGATCCTTTGCAGAATACAGAAAATTTAGGAACCAAAACACCAAAGTCAGATTGGCTGAAATGTGATGGCAATGGCCAAATCACAGCCAGACCCTCACAGCGGGAGCATCCCCTGGCAGCTCCTGGTTGGGTCATCAGCTGGGGTAGCTGAGCACTGCCGATTCCCAGACTGGATCTCATCTCCACACCACGGAAATCAGCCACGCTCAGACGCATCAACTAACCCAGAGCTGCTATAGCACTGCCTTGGCACATAAAGAAAGGAATTGCAACTTACTTTAACTTTAGGCATTTAATTAAAGTGCCTAGAGTTCCTACAACCTTACATTTAGGGAATACAGTTCCACGCAGGGAGAAAACGTGAACGCTCCCCTCTGTACATCAACTAATTGATAATAGTTGAAGATTCACCTTACATTCTATACTTGTTTCTGAGAAAATTTCAGTTGCCACTACTGTGCACACTTACTACAACCCATCGAACATTCTCCTCTCTTTTAAACTTGTCCGCTATCAGATTTGGCACCAACTGATGAAATAGGTGGGGTTTTTTTTTTGAACTGCTTTCAAAGAGGACTTTATGTTGAGGCATTCCAAGGTTCTGTGGGGCCGCCACACACACCACATGCAAACAAAACTCACATTAACTTCAACATGACCAGTATGGGATGGAATACCATACCTTGACCTGCTGGGCAAGAACTACGTAATTTGGCGCGCGCCTTAAGCCAGACAGCATGGTTTATCAGGCTCACTTTTGAGATAATACAGCCTGCCTGTAACAAACACTTCTGGGTAAATGTCTCTGCTAGTTAATACACGTAATAAACTGAACAAAAAACCGTAGGACGAGCTCCACTAAAAGGAAATGAGTAATTCAAGCTCATTGGAGTTATATCAAGGTTATTGTATGCATTAAAAAATGACCGGATGTCTCTAAGCAGTCTTGTGTCCTACAGTCTGAAACATCAGAGTTTGTTACCTTAGGAATGACTTTTTAAGAGCCATTACTATGGTTCTACCTCATCACAACACAGAAAACTGGACAGAGTTAGTTTAGCATTCTCTTGTGGTCCAAATATTTATGAAAACCCAAGTATCCTCGGGAAGATGTGCACCCAGTGTTCCGTCAGTCCTTAAACAGCTAACATGTTTTTGTTTTCTTGTTTCTCCAATCGGCGTACATTGAAAAAATGAGAAACCTAGGAAAACTTCTGCCTAAGACACGTCACGTAAAAATAACACGTTACTTTGTAACGTCAGTAGAACTGCATAAATGCAACCAAGAGTACGACTTGAATCAAAAGATAAGAAAAGGACGCAGGAGAGACAACTGAAGGAAGAAATAAAACGTAATTTGGGGAAATTTTGAAAGAATCCACCAACAACTAATTCTCCAAAGTAGCTCCTGTGATGTTTTCCATAAAGGAATTCAATGCTTCGGTGCCCACTTTCACTTGTGTGCACAGAAAATAGATATTTGCATATGCAGCTAAATGTGTGCATGTGAACAGCTGGATGTGTATTTTCCCATACAGATGGGCAATTTTGTCAATACATCTAAGGCAAGGATTTTGAATGTGTCCTTGAGCCAGGCATTCAATCTCTGTTCCCTATCTGCGTTACAGGAATAATATTGCCTCACAGGGATTCTATGGGTGAGGATAAATAGGATTAAATTTGAAAGGTGCTAATACATCCCAGAAAGCTCATATAAATATATCCTGATAGGTTCCTAACTAGTATCATCACAGCACAACATTCAGTTATCTGACAAACACTCAACAGTAGTATCGGCCAGTGGGGTTTAAATTAATAATTGCTATCCACTGGGTTTTTTTCATTTTCCACTCCTGGCAAATATGATGAAAAATGATGATATGGCAAAGTGCAGTTCAGGAAAAAAGCTTTCAAAAACTGACAAGATTTAAATTTACCTTTTCCTAACCTGAATTGCCATGCTTGGCAGGGGTCAGACAAGGAATTTGTTAATATGTGGAATGAGCCTCTTTTGGACATACTGAAAATGTGCAGTATTCATTACTAAAAATTATACACAAGTTGTATAAATATTTACTGAGCTGAAAGAACATGCTAGCCAATGTTTTCCACAAATCAGTGGAAGGGAGTCTTTAATTAATGAAACCAAAGCTGTAGGGTTTTACTAGGCACTTAAGACCAGTTCTGGAAGCTAAACGTAAATGCCATAGTTCAAACACCAGAGACTATTAAGCCCTAGTGCACTCTCGCTCTCGGCTGACTGCTTGCAAACTGTGAAGAGGATTAAGGTGGATGGAATCACTGCCAACTTGAAGCTGTTAAATGACTGTATTATAAAAAAAAAAAAAAGCTCCATAACTCACTGTTGTTGAATATCTTTCCTACAAAATTCTCAGCCACTGGAAAGATAGAGAGGGGGAAAGGTTACTTTTTCTTCTTTTTCTTTTTTTTTTTTAAAGTTAAAGTGCCAGCAGGATCATAACCACCTGACCCACTGAATACAAATAATAACTGGGAAAAAAAGCAATAATTAATGACCAAGCCTATGTGCATTCCATTAAGTACAAACAGCTGTCATAAACAACTTAATTTAAAGAGCTGCTGGATAGGGAATTACAGCACCGTAAAAAGCTTCCTCCTTCTGCTGCTCCACAGAACCGGAACATATCAAGGCTTTAAATTTTTAAACATGGCTTTCATGTTCTTTGGTGCACAAAAAAAAAATCTCTGAAAAATCAGCTTGTTAAGAGATTCATCTAGCAGCCTCCTACCTTTCTTTCAGTTTGGAATGCTTCTGTACACTGAGTGGAGATCATTCAGCTCATCAAGGTTTTTAATAATTTTTTTAAATTGTTTAAAGAGTACAGTAACTTAACCTCATTCAGGGGAATACTCTTCCTCATTATATATTCCTCAGTATAAGCAAATATTCTTGCTAAAATATCACATCTTCTGTTAAATTGGGCAGACTTCAAGGTTCGAACAACTTTTTCTTACAGGTAATGTTATCGTAATTAAGGTCTGGAATATTTGAAAGCCACAAAGACAGACCATTGCTCACACCTAGGGTGTAGCCAGAGCACACATAGAGAAGGAGAACAACTCTACAGTTATAATAAAAATTTATTACCAAAGGAATATAAGAATTTTGTACATGCCAAAACCTTCTCAAAATGGCAGTCCACAGCTGTCTGCTCGTCGTATACAACATTTTCGAGATGAACAGATCCTAGCACTCCTGCCTCCTCTATTAAGAAAAGTCACCTCATTTGCCACACCATATTTGAACATGTGGGGGTTTTTATTGCCTCCTCTTGCCAGTAAAGAATGACTAATAACTGTAATTTGTAATTTCCCAGCTTTTGTGGTTTCTGCTCTAAGCAGCGTTCCTTATCTTTTGAGAGTTTCAATTTGGAGAAAATTGTCTTTTATACAATATTTTTTTCCCATTTCGCGTCAAGTTAACACCTTCTGGCTCCTAACTATAGCATAGGTTACAAGTGCGCCAACACACACAGTGATTGAGACTTTTTTTTTTGTTTTGATAAAGCTGCAAACAGCCCAGGTATCAGAAAAGTCATCTGCCGGTGTTGGTCAAGCAAAGCATGCTGGAATCGAACTATCTTTCAAATTCTGAGACGGAACCATGAAGACAGGTACCAACAACAGGAAACACCACTTCCCCCCGCCCCCCCGAGACAGGCTTTTCTTTTCAAAAGCGCACACTCTGTAGTGTCCCTGCCAAAGGGAACACGGTATTCATTTTCAGTCCTGGTGTACATTAAATCCTTCCTTTTAGATGCACAACAAGCAGCTGACTTAGACCTTTGAAGACCTCGATCCTCAACTCCCTTCCAAGCTGTAACTCAGCTCCTCTGCTGCATAACCCCTGGAAAACAGGCGGTGAGAGTACAGGTCACCAGGAAACTCTGGGCCTAGCCTGCCCTCGCTTCATGCCCTCTGCACAGATTACTGAGATAAGATACAGGGAAGGAACCTGTTTTCCTGTGAAATGCTGATCTTTCTTTTGAACTACGTCTTAGAAGATGAACAACTACGTATACGTTCCCTCCCAGTACTCCTCAAGCCTCATAAACCTCCACTACACGTCGTTTATTTAGCAACGAACTAGAAAGCATGAAAAACATTTGAGTTATAGCAGCATATTAGGAAAGAAATTAAAAATGCAGATTTTAAGGAATATAGACAAATTACCATCTCATTTTCACAACCCTTTCAAGTCCACAACATTGGGGTTTAAATGTTTCAATTGAAAAAAAAAAACAACACCAAATGAACACAGAAAACCCCACAAACCAAAGCAAAACCACAAAATCAGAAAACTAAACCACACCCCCAAATTTTAAAAAGTGGTTTAATTAATTTTCTTTGTGAGCATCTTCTCAAAGAACAGCAAAAGGCCAATTTCTTACTGAATGGGAGGCTGTCAGGCCTCCGAGCACAGTGCGGAAAGGCAGAATCGGGTCGCAGAATTCCTTCATCTGACAGCTCGGGCGGGTCTCTTAGACCTGTACTGTCAAAGTAGCCCCTCCATCACCCACACTGACAAATGTCTGGTCAAGTCTTAATTTAGTTACCTCACTTGCCAAACCCAAAATTTCAGCCACAGAAGATGACTACCTGGAATGTAGCCTCCCACCCTCGCCCCTTTTCCAGGCATCATGGATGTAATCCACATGGCAGACTTAAACCCCTGGCCAGCCTTGGCTGACCAAGACAGTGTATGCATAGTCTAGACCTAACCTTTAATTCTGTCAGATCTGCATGATAACATGTAGCTGTATTTGAGACCAAGAGTGCCTCCATCTATCCACAATCTTGTGAGAAAATAAACCCCAGTTCAGGTTAACAGAAACTAAAAAGAATAAAGTCTTAAAATGATGGGAATATCCACTGTTTCGCTGTTTGTGCTAACAAAAATGCAGAATTTAAGTAGTGCTTGTATTTCCTTATTCTTGCTCTTCTGCTGTAGGTGTTTTTTATAAGTAGGAAAAAATGGAAATGGCAATCACTTATTTTGGAATCAAGGAGAGACTCCAGTAAAGGAAGGCAAGGGCATCCCAGTCCCAAGAAACACAAGCTGCGAGCTCTGCACATGCAGCTGTTTCATCTCAAAAGCAAGTTGCCAGCGTATTCCAGGAACAACACGCACTTTGCTCCTTTTCCTTCTTTCAGTTTCAAAAGCATAATGGAAGCCAACATCACTCCGAGACAAAACCAGGGAGAGGACAGGATGAGCGATGGAACTAAATTTGAACTGTAGGTAAACAGTAATTGAGAACTTCATAGTTCAACTATCTGTAACTGGGAAGTGCCAATAAAGAGGTTTTATAGTCTACTGCTGCTATTGCCAAGCTACTAATTTTCAGCGCTCCCCAGATCTCTGCTGAGATGCAGCACTGGAAAACTTCCCAGCAGTCTTCCTACCTAGGCTTCCAGGTTTGACAGCCTGAAAAACTGGTCTTTTCATTCTAAAACACTTCAAAATGAGTACAGACACCCAAGAATGTTTTAAGTGTGGCATCCAATGATTCATACCAAACGTATGTTATCATTCTCAGAGCAATGAGACACAAATATTCTATTGGCATGAAAGTTCTAGGCTAAACAAAATGAAGCAAATTCTTTCTCCAAAAAATCTATCAAATACCAAAATACACGCACCTACTCTTATTCCAAGAAGTACTCATTTTAACTTCTGACACCTTTTTAAAAATATCATCAGTATCTTTTTTCCAATGCAGAAACGTAACTCTGTGCTGCTGCTTCTCTCTTTGGTTAGGATTGCTTTCTTCAGAACCATTCAACACCAACACCTCACCTACCACTACTTTTGTACAGAAAATTTTTAAGAGCTATTTGTTGCTGGTTTTTCTTCTTCAGATGAGCGTATATGAACTCCTTCACTTTGGGATAAAATAGGGAGCAACGATGTATTCTTGCATCCAGCTTTCTGAACGTATAAAAAAAATTGGTGCTTCTTAATTGGATTTTAATTTCTCCTCTCCTGGCCCCACCTTTACGTCTAATAGCATATGGCTTTCCTAGTATCTGCTCAATATTTTTCTCTACCGACAATGAAAAGCATACAGACCTCAGCATCACTGAAAAACATGGAACATAACAGTAGCCCTACTTCAGAAAACAAAGACTCACTTCCCACTTCCATCAAGCAGCTGAGCTCCAGGTATCCATGAGGTACTGCACGCTCGGTTCCCTGCTAACATTCCTACTTGTTTAGTTACAGCAAGCACTGCAGAAGTTAAAGCAAACAGACTTTATTTGCTGTTACTTAACTGCATTTTCACATCTAATGCCTTTTGAGTCTCACTTTTTAAAATGACAATGGGAAAGGAAATTTTTTATGAATATTTGACATAAGTTAACAGAGTAGAAAACTCCCTTTCTTCAAAGTTCTATCTGATTCACTATATTCTCTACCAGCGCTAATGAATCCGTTTTACTGCCACCGTATGAGCACCACTGTGCTAAAATGCCACCTGTGCAACCACTTCAGTGAATCTGTTTGGCAAAACACCTGCATAGAAACGCAACAGAAACTGCCTTTATACAAAGACTGAACAGTGAATGTTTCAGTGAAAGTCTTAATACAGTCTGCTATAAAGTCTAAATATTTCATCTGCATACAAATCTCCCATCAGCTGTAATACCCCATTTGGGATGCATTGAGAACTAGTGTAATTCAGTTCACTTGCACTACTGGCAGAGCAAAAAACAATGACATTTCCATTAAGCATTAAAATGCTAATCATCCTAAAGAGAAAACTTAATGATATTGTTATCTTTTTAGCCATGCAAAGAGACTGAAGCGAGAGATATGCACGTGATGCTTTTGCTCAACAGACTAGATAGAGGAAGGGACAGGAACCTTGACTTCCCTGATTCAACAAGTCCCATGCAAACCTCAAGTGCAGAGAAGGAATTATCAATATCGGAGCCTACTGGTTACAAACAGGGTAATTTTAAACACAGCACATTGTGCTTTCCTTGTCTATGCATTCAGGTTTGCACAGAAAGGTTGTGACCCGTTATTGGCCGAGTAAAAACAAGACCTCATTCTTCTTGCGTGCCTGAAATGTAATGTGAGCTTATTCAAGCTTGGAAAAATAGACAATGGGTAGTATCTTAAACAGCATCTCGAACTACCCCAGTTCCAGCCTAAAACTCATGCCTGAAATGGACAGGAATATATAAACAGAGATGGATGCCTCTTTGCTAGACTTTAGTAAAAGACATTAAATGAAAACAAGCAAGAAGATATACTTCATTTAATTAACAGCCAGCACTCTGTATTTTGAAGTGCCCTCACACATTGGTTTTGTAACTGTATACTGAAGAACATTAACTGAAAGGCATCTCAGGAAGTTAATGATATCTGATCGCCCAGATGCAAACAATGGTCCTTCCCAACAGAGAGAACATATAAAAAAAATTTAGCCCAATGAGAAACATACAAAATACGTGCATTTGTTGAGCAGCAAAATACAATTTATTGGTTTATTTGGAGGAAAAAGTAAAAAGGAAATAATCCTTGTTTCTCATGGGATCCAAACTGGACTGAAGTGTTAGGTCCTGCTGTCCTGTAAGGGATTCCAAGGAAATGAGTACCTGAATCCCACGTACTCTTTGGCAAAAATCTCAGCCTATTTCTTTTAAAGGTAGTACGAATAAATAAATCTGAAAATCTTCATAACGGATAATTGACAATAGTCTTTTATAGTAAACTCTAATGCTTGTAAGTTAGACCACTGAAGCAGCCTTGCAGATATCAAAGATCCGCTAGATCTTATCTTGCCATGCTGTAACATACACTCCAAGGAAGTTCTCTTTTCTCTCTGCTCATCCTCATGCAGATCGGTTCCTGACAGATCCTTAGAGGCTGCTTCAGGACGGGCAAAAAGCTGCACTACATAAAAACTCCAGGGATACCAGAGAGTTCCTCTGCGGTTAGTGGAGCTCTCACAGAAAAGTATTTCTTAGCGCTTGGTAAGCAAGAGGTTAATAGCCTATATAAAAAAACACCTCTAACAAAAATGTTATTTCAATTGTATTACATTTAGGAGCCCTGAGGGTCATGGGGTAGATAATCAAAAAGGACAAGGAGGAAATTAAAAAAGGGAAGAAGGCAATCAAAAAGGGCATTTAGAAGGACCCATAATCCTCCATAGGAAGAATACTAATTATACTACTGCATCATCTTATAATTAACCCTGATCTAATTTTTTTTTTATTTTAGCTGTAATAACTTTCACATGTACAATGATTTGATTGCTAATTCTTGCCAGTCTTTCTTGAACAGCTATTTTAGTTTTGGTAGCTACTTTTTACATAGCAGTTTAACTCTCATTTATAAAGAAACAAGACAAAATATTTAGATATTTGAATTATTTTGTCATCAGTCATTCTGATTAGCACATTGGTTTCCTTTTATTCTGACAGTGCTGGGTGGTACACTCTTTCTTTCCTCAAGAATCTTTTCTATTTAGGAGTGAAATTAATCTCTGATATAAATCAGAGACTTGCACCCACTTCAGCAGTCAAACTTGGCCATATGTCTTTGCGCTGACTTCCATCTGTATTTCATATTTCATTCAATAAACGTGGGATATTATTGTAGCCAGCAAACTAAATTCTCAACATACCTTCATTCCATAGCAGATCCCTGCTTGGGCTCACCTACATTCTTGGGCAACTGGGCACACATTGCTGTGATATTTCTAATGACTTACAAACGAGTCTGAGTTTTTGCCAATCTGCAGAAAATAAGCAAGCCCCAAAAGAAGGTGCTTTCCCTTGGATGAAGGCTAGTCATTTACGTACGAAGCCAAAATTCATTCTCAAACTAACCTGAGATGTTGACACGTGCAATGATTTCATGAGAAAATCTGGCAGTGAGAAGGTATAAAGAGTGGACTTTACAACCCATCTGGAGGAATTAAAAGATCCAGAAATAAGCCTGTCTGAAGTCTGCCCTCAAAGAAAGACATCTACAGACATCACTTATTTTTTTCCTCAATCTTTTTAATTCATTCTAGCCATACATACTCTCTGCAGATATAAAAGCACACTTGCTCCCCTCTTAGATTCAGATGTATGAATAAGCATACATAACAACAGAAACCACTTCTAACTGAATTTTTGTAGCATGATATGAAATTATCCTCTTATTTTCTATACTTCCTTCATGTATCTGTAAAGCACCTTGCTAATTAGTTCTTAATGGTCACTAGATTCTCAGATAATTAACGTTTGGAGGGCATTCTTTCCGAGTCAGGGCCAATCTAAGGATGGTAGTCTCTAAGGCTTCCTCCATAGCATGTGTCATGGGAGGAAGCGTGTTTTTTAATATTTTAACAATCACTTTACTTCAGAAAGATAGGGCCTGAGGGTTTTGGCTTACATGGTACGGGAAACCATCAGCTACATAGAAATCTGGAGACTGTACTGTGTGGTCAGCAGCATGTACTCTCTGGACAAAACAGAAGAACCAAAAAAAAAAAGGCAATCTATGTGATTAACACTAATTTCCTTCTGATTAACCAAAGAAAGAATTTAACCCTGATTAAAAGGCAAACCCCGAACTTTACTTCTCAAATAACAGACTTTAGTCCTGCACTAAGAAATTTTGTCTATGCATGGTAACAGTTTGCAGAGAGCAAATAACGTCAGGATTTCCCCTGTATCAATTAAGACATCTGTATAACAATTTGGGAGAGAGGAATGCTGCCTCCCTGGAAATTGAGTGACAACAGAACATCCTAAAATATGAGTAGGCCTGTCTGAAAATCTCAATCCTTTTTTGTTCCTTTTGAAACACTACCTTAACCTAAATGCACATTCGCAATCAATATTTAATAATACAAAAGCCACATCACCCTGAGGCATTCAATAGTCTCCTATTCCTATTATTTTCAATGCGATAATATTTAATACGGCCACCAAATCATTTGAATTGATGATTGCACTCCTCAGATAATACTAAAAACTAAACTTGAGGCCAGTTTAAGCTTCTATTGCAGCCTGCACCATCAGGCAGCTGAAATTGGAGGTATGAAATTAGAGAGTAATTATTATTTAAAGTATCACCTCCTCTATCTTATTCAGAAATACTGACTGCACCTGTAGTGATTTTGTCATAGTAAATTGCCACACACGTCAGTGTTTTTAGTTTGTGCTGGTTTATCTTACAAGGTAGTAACTCAGCAGTGAAATGAAGCACAGAATCATCTCATTAATGACCTGTCATTCCTAATGCCTTACTCTTTTCATAGCTGAACAAATAATTAAGAGCAAACCTAGTAAACAGCTAACATTCGGAAACATCAGAAAATAGCAAAAACTGCCATCTCGAAAACGAACTTTAGTTCAGCTGTGAATGTTGAGCAAGCACACCCTGTTACGCCCACCCAAGCTGTGCACTCACAGCATGCAACTAATGATGTTGAAAGTTTTCCTTATTAAAAGTTGAGCAGTTACGTTACCACTTCACAGCACACTTTTGCCCTGGGTAACTCAAGGTGGTGCCTGCTTAAGCAGCTGCGTACTCTACAGTCAGGCTAAGTATCAAGGAATTTTCTGCCTCTATGGCCAAATAGAGCCCTCTCATATTGCCAGAAGCCTGACATTGAAATGTTTTGCTGTGACTGACAGAACCAAAGATTACTTCACCTGTTTCCAGCTATTGCTTTTATGAATGTAACAAGAATACCTAGAATGGGCAATAGCCACCAACAGAGACTACCTGCTAATCATTTTTTCCTGTTTGTTTTTTTTTTTTTAATCACGACCACCAAAAAGGTACCTCCATCATAACGAACAGGTATCAATTCCAGTTAGAGCACATTCCATAATGAAAGTACCTTGATCATAGTCACAGCTACCAAAAAAAGCACCTCCATCATAATAGGTATCAATTCCAGTTAGAGACTTTGAAAAATATAAATATATTTGGTAAGAACTAGAAAATAATAATGTTAGGACATCAATTTGCATAAGAAATAAAAATGAAAGAAGTTATCAGATTTTTTGTGCGCATATGCATAAACAATTCATTGCTCAATTAAGTGGCTACCCTTTAAGAAAAGAATTATACTGACTCCACTGTACAAGTAAGTTCCACCACACGCAGATGGGGTGGCTGATGGGGAAAAAAGTATTCCTTGTTGGAAATGTTCTTAAACATTTAAGAACATTTCAGGGTGCATGTGGGGTGCCCTCCTCCTGGCTCCTGCTGCTTGAGGCTACTGCTGCTGGGCTGCCCTGTGATGCTACAAGAGCCCAGCAACAATGTTCTTGTAGGATGATGTTATCTCCTGCCCAGGGACCATTCATTTCCAAACTTTGTTCTTCCTCAGATTCCAAAGGTCTGTAATAGATCTATCTTTTCGTTCAAGGCAACAGAAATTTTTACGATATGGCTCACAGAGTCAAGAATTTTCTGAGAAATAAGCCTAAAGTACCAGTGGGCCAAATATAGGCTAAATTTATGCTAATAGTAAGAATGAATCTCAAGAATAAAAGATGTTAGCCTAGAAATCAGAGGTGGGAAATTTGTAGGTATGTTAACTTTTTGTTTTTCTCTTCCAGAGAAGATATGGAACCCCTTTTCTGTTTCTTCCCCAAGAACCACACATGGTGGGACCCGCATCTTCAGGCACTACTGTGATGGTGTATTGATCTTTCCAGATACTGTGGCAGCTCCCTGGTGGCCTTTCTGCACCCTTCAGCATGTACTGAATGCTGATGGCAGCTAGAACCCAATTCTTCTTCCCCTCATTTGCTAAATAAGCAGGCTCCCAACTCCTTCCTGCACAGCGCAAAATAAAAAAGGGAGGCAATGGTTTTAACACAAACTCAAATAAAACTGAACAGAATACAGATGAAACATTTCTTTACATGAAGTTTTCTCCCTGCTGAATTCCAAAGGCATTCTGCAAACAACGGAGGGGTTATTCTAAGGAAAAGAAAAAAAAAAAAAAAAAAAAAAAGAGGCCTGCAAAAATCTAATTTCAAATGTTAGGCAACCTAAGCATAGGCCCACCACAGCTCCCTTTGCTTTGTTACTGGCTATCCAAAGCTAAGCAAGCCTGTTACCTGGATTACCGACAGGTTGATAATGGAATTACCCCTGGTATAAAGCTGCTTTGCAATCAAATTTAACTTCTAAGGTTTGTGGGGTTTTTTAACCACTGAACTACAGTTCACCTACTTTTTGCCCAGCAAACACACTTACTTTTCTCAGAATTTCAGTTTACTAAAGTTGTCCTGAAATTATTCAAGGAACAAAAAAACCCAAAGAAACCACATAAGATACTCTTTCCAGCTCAGTACAAGACTATCAAAGCTCAGAGGATTTACATGTTTTCTCAAGACCGTTCCGCTTCAATCTTCTCCAAGCACACTGCTATGCTCACACCAAGAGAGACAAGGGCCCATGCAGAAGACTCTCTTCTTTTGGCCAAAGACCCCCCATCTCTATGCATGAACTCGTAAATACTGCTGTCTTGGGTAGCACACACTCAAAATGTGGGCCTGTGAAAATGTAGGCCTTGTTACCATAGCTGAAACATTTTTCCCTGTTTAGAAAAAAGTTCTGAACTCATATAAATAACACTGCAAGACAGAATAGGCTACACAGATTTACATTTCACTGGCAATCCTGTGACATAACTACTCAAAAACTGGCAAGGGAGAGAGACAGGCAGGAAGACAGAAAGCTACTAATTGGTGAATATTCCAAAGAAAGTTAAATGAGATTAGCAGTAAGTAATTTACACTGCACTTTCTAACTAGGTTTCTCTGTCAAGAAGATACTGAAGACAGATAAGGGCAGTTGGATAACCAATAAACATACACATGCTGTATCTCCACGGGCCATTAACAGGCAAGCTACAGCCAGCCTATGCCTATGATGCCTTGAGAGCAACTGACCACCCATAAACACATTTTTCCCAGCACGCTACCTGCAGGTGACTAAACTGTTTTCATGCATTTCCAATTTCAGCTGACTTTCTTCTGATCCTGCTGTAATTGGCTCATTTGCTTTTGGAGATGCTTTCAGACCCGACTTCAGCTTCAGGGACTTCTAAGTAGCATTGCTAGATTTGAAGGAGAGCGCTCCTTAATGTCATCAGGTGTGCTCTTCAGCCACTCCGTTTACAGAAGCAAATCAGTGTAAGCTACAAACAACTGAGACTCATTGAAATCTCTGGATAGGAGAAAAAGAATTTTAGCCGCGAACTCTATAATATGCAAAGTAGACCTGAGTGAACTATTCATAGCGAATAATCTTTGTGGCAAATTCTCCCTTTTTCCTAGAAATGAATAGGCTTTGACTCTCATGAAATCACTTGTGATTTAAAAGAATTTGACCTATTCAGAAGAAAAAGTAAATTAGTAAACCATTGCCATGACACAGTCGGGATCCAGTCTCACAGATCCCAGTCATGTACTTGGTTATTTAATCATGAGGGACCGGGTCTTGCTCCCTGATTGGTCACATGTACTTTTGTAATTAAAAAGGAACACTGCAGGATAGAGCTGATGCCTGAGGATCCTTGGTTCTTTTAGGAACAAATATAGTATTGAGTTAACAATGATATTCACCAGCTGGATTAGCCACTTTAACAAAATGACTGAAATTTAACCACTGGAAAAGACTGAGCCATTTTAATACACACCAGAGCCAGTTTTAAAGTGAATGCAGAGGGTGCATCGTCTCCTATATTCGGGGAACAGCCAGCCTTCTCAAGCGTACTCAGCACTGGTGAGGCCCCACCTCCAGTGCTGCGTCCAGTTTGGGGCCCCTCACTACAAGAAAGACATTGAGGTGCTGGAGGGGATCCAGAGAAGGGCAACGAAGCTGGTGAGGGGTCTGGAGCACAAGTCTTGCGAGGAGCAGCTGAGGGAGCTGGGGGTGTTCAGCCTGGAGAAAAGGAGGCTGAGGGGAGACCTTCTCGCTCTCTGCAACTCCCTGAAAGGAGGGTGTAGCGAGGAGGGGGTCGGTCTCTTCCCCCAGGTTACAGGAGATAGGACAAGAGGAAACAGCCTCAAGTTGTGCCAGGGGAGGTTTAGATTAGATATTAGGAAAAATTTTTACACTGAAAGGGTTACCAACCGCTGGAACAGGCTGCCCAGGGGAGTGGTGAAATAGTCATCCCTGGAGGTTATTTCAAAGACGGGTAGACATAGTGCTGAGAGACATGGTTTAGCGATGGTTTTTGTCAGTGTCAGCTGATGGTTGGACTAGATGATCTGTAAGGTCCCTTCCAACCTAGACAATTCCATGATTCTCTGTGTAACCATTTACCTAGCCAAATTCTGGCTTTGGGCGGTGTGCTACTTGTCTCACCTAGAGATTATTTAACAATCTGTGAGTGAGGTTCAAGCCTGCTTAGGCTGCTTATAAAACACACTCCATATCCTCTTACCCTTAATGTTCACAGCAAACAGGAAACCCACTAGAGCTAAGTATGGGACCAAGGCTTGTTAATTGTGTCTCGTAACTTCCTCTTCACCAACTTCTCAACCACTTATCTAATATGGATGAGAATATAAAAAAGTAAAAGCGTTTCAGGGATTTGTTGGAAAAAGAATTGACCAAAAAAAAGCAGCTTCCTGGTCAAAATAATTTAAAAAGCCCTGTGCTTTTCAAAATAATACAAGAAGCCATTCCATTTGAATAGTCTATTTCACACTATGTAATGGTTCTGAGAGAAGCCCAGTTATTCCCTGTTTCTCAAAGCTTTTACAGTGAGTGAAAGACTAACACAAGCTACCAGGAACACAGCCCCCCCAAGAGGCAGAATGAGAGAAAAAGTTAAACACCTCCACCCCCTGAGCTTCAACATAAATACAGGAAGACGAGGTTTAGCCCATTTCTCCCACACAGGCTTCGTTTGTCAGAGAGACTGCATACCAAATCATCCTCCAGGACTTGTACTGATCTACTTGACATTGTACATGCTTAGATATTCAAGAGAAATCACACTCTGATGTAATTCTTCACTTGCATAGTCTGTGTTGTCTCTTTGGTTGCCTAATCTCTGGTCATCCTCCACTCATCACCTGTTTTGTTAGAAGTTAGCCACGAGACTGCATCTGCAGTGACTATCACCTGCAAGAGTATTTCCCTATGCCCTTTGTTGCTTTAAAGCGCTCATTTCAAAACAACTTCCACAAATGGGTGTATGTATAAGCTTATAGCATTTTCTGTTGATCAATGTATGAGATTTTCACATATTTGGGTAAAGAGAAACCAGTTGCCTTATTTTCGAGCCCATGATAGCCACGTGACTGCCTTCTCTCAGTGTTTTTGCCTTCAGTTACGCTGCACTGACATTAAGTATGTTTTTCCACAGGTAGGTGTAATTTATTCCTAAGTATTCACTGATCGTCCAGTCAAAACATAGATCTGAAAGTGAAACTCTGTCTGAGAAGAAAGGTTAAGATGTAAAAAGAAAAAAAAAAAGAAAAAAAAGAGAGAATAAATTACTGTTTTTTGGGTAGGGAAACACTTAAGATCATGTAAGTACTCCATTCTGTAGGATCTATTCTATAAATTACCATCAGGCTTTCAAACAAGGGTTGCTAAACATTCTCAATAATGCTAAACGCTTAACTTCCCAGTTGAGGTGGAAACCACATCACATAAACTATAAATTCAGAAGCAAAATAATCTTACACAAG
This sequence comes from Larus michahellis, assembly GCF_964199755.1. Taxonomy (NCBI): domain Eukaryota; kingdom Metazoa; phylum Chordata; class Aves; order Charadriiformes; family Laridae; genus Larus; species Larus michahellis. Next base: position 18,713,473 of record NC_133904.1, read on the forward strand.
AAGTAGACTAATAAAAAAAGCTTCAGAGGCATGTAAAGTAAAACCTGATCTCGGGCAAGAACTTTGACTGTCCGTTTAAAATGCAGAACTCTCACTCTGTCAAGGCTTACAGTTTTGTCTGGAAAAGCCATTCATACTCCTTGATATGAACCGGAGCCTAAGAAATCATTAAAGGCAGCAGTAACAATACTGTTAGGCTTTGTCAAATGCAGCACAGCCTCTGTGAAACGTCTCTCTTCGAGTGAACAGAGGTAAATAACAGTAATTGCTTTGTTAGACTGCATGCCAGAAATAAAGCCTTTTATACTTATGCAGAGTAAAAGTCAAAACCACGGCAGGAAGACTCAATTTCAGCAAACAGACTGTAATGAAATAATGCTGGTGGTTCTGCTAGCCAGAAGCTTCCTCGGGCCTTTGAAATGGTAATGTCCTTCACTGTAAGCGGAAGCCAAGTAAACGAAGAATCTTGTCGCACAGAAATTGATATTCTTTGAACAGATACATCTATTTTCCCTAACAGCTCTATTTCCAAGTTAGCTCCACTACGTCCCTTCACCCTCTCCTGCTCCTACTTTGAAGGCTACCCACAAGGTAGCCAATGTTTGCTAATCCTATTTCGACTTGACGGGATACTGATTCACAAGGAAGCTTCTCCTTTGTCCACCAAGCACATCTGTTTTCAACATCTCACTCCAGTGGAACGGTCTTGCACACGCAAAGAAAGTCTGTCATTTGTGTACCTATGGCAATAAGGTCATCTGTCATCTTTTCCTTGCCATGCTCTACCTCTTCCAGAAAGTTCTTTTCTTTCAAATTTAATAGCAGGTGTTTGCAAGGTCAGTTCATGGTTAAATCTTCTAAAGATATCGGTTTTCCATCACCAATTCATTTCTGAAAGAAACTAGGTTGCCATTAGGCAGTAATGATTTTTTGGGCATTAAACTGGGCAGCATCCTAGACAATTACATTTATAGCTCTTTACCTACACCCCCCATGACACATTACACTGCTTAATGCAACAGACAATCTTTCTAATCTAATACACAGCTTGGCTCTTAAAAATACCAATAAATTCTCATGTAACTCCAAGCACCTGTGCTTTCTTTTTTTCCCCATGCACTATCTGCCATACGCCCAACCCTAATTAAAAAAAAATAAAAGTGACATGAAGCAAGAGGCAGAATATGAGTTCGAATGACTCCAAAATGTTGTTAGACGCTGCCACAGTGACTTGGCAAGGTAAATTGTGTTTAGTCATCTCTAACTATGAGGTCAGAAGTAGAAAGGTTTGGAATCCAGTCCCACAACCCGATTCTGCTCTTAAACCTCTGAGAAAGTCCATGGGTTTTCAGGGGCTTCATTTTCAACAGGCTGGGGGTGATGGGGATGACTGCACAGGGGGATCAAAAAACCAAGTCAGTCAGTGGGGTAGTTTTGGTGATACTACAGTATTAATCCATATCGGGAATAAAAGCAAAGGCCTCACAGCTCAGACTAGGTTCCACCAGGCCTCCAAACATATTGTGTTTTGTAATCCCCCCTCTTCCATTTACTTTTCCAGAGGAAATGATGCTGAAGAGGTCAAAGCATGCTGCAGAGAACATCTGCGTTCACTCATTTTGAGGCCAAGCTGGAATGCAGATTGCATTGCATTTACACAACATGAACTTTTGTTACATCTAAACCAAAAAGAGACAACAACCAAAGTGGGGTTCCAAGTCTGCGCACTTTGTACACACAAAACTTCCGCAAATGCTGCCCGAGCAATTCACACTGTACGGTTCTGCTATTGACTGCAAAAGGAGAAATATTACACACAGCTGAGGATCACTGGCAGAAGAAAAACCTATAAATGTCAAACTCAACTGCAAGGAAAAATGCTATCTTTTCTCTGATCTCCGCTTGAATGAAAGATGTGGAGGTTACATTTCAGATGAAGGATCTAACAGCACTCAGAAAAGATTTAATGAAACATCTGCCAGTAAGCTCCTGATAGTGACATTAATCAAAAAGACATTTTGGAGAGAGGAGTATAGACCCATATGCCTATTTACTCACATTTATGAATTTGTTTACTCTCTGAGAAGGACAACCACTGGGAGACTGAGTGTTAGCGTGAGATCTCATATTCAATTCATACAAATGCAGATAAACATATGAAGAACAGGATCAAACAATGCTGGGGGCTTTTTTCTACCAACTTCCACTAGAAAATCCAGCACTTTGCAGCTTTCTGCCCAAAAAAGAAACATAAAACTCATGAATAGTATTAATAGATGGTAGTGAGCAAAAGGCTCCAACTCTTAGAGAGCTACAATGTCTTCAACAGTGTGAGAAGCGACAACTGGCACAAGTGAGTATGGGTAACCCTGAATCTCAGAAGTGTTCCAGCTCAGGTCCTGACCAACAGCCTATTCCACTGACTCCCTTTTGCTATCCAGAATGTTCCCTTCTGTTATTTCTGTCTGTTCCCAATCTTGTGATGTGATTAGAGTAGATGATTACGCTTACATAATAGTATCAAATTAATTTGCAGCAGAGCACAACAGCGGAGGAAATTGTTTCGAGTTCTGAAATCTCCCCCTCCCCAGTTTATTTCAGTGACATCAGGGGATTAAGGCAAAATGGGTCAGTAGAACACTGCCGGGAAAACAACCAAAACATCAGTCCTGACCTTGTAAACGAGAGTGAGAGATTGCAAACAAAGCAAGCCGTTCATAGCATGTTCTGTACAAAGAGCCATCAAGGTGAATTAGTCTCCTGAACACCTATCGCCATCTGAAAGCTGACAGAGGACGGCAGGTAAAACCACATTGCACACAGTCTTCCAGTAGAAACAGGCATTTTGGGAACACTTTTCCAAAAAGGTGGAGCACAGGCTTATTTGGAGTTTTACTTTCTGTTAATGCCAACAGGAATAAAAGTAGTAAGTTCCTGCTACTTTAAACCAAGGCCGGGTCATCAAATAAACCCACCTAGGTACAGTATACATCTCAGTCTCTGGCATTCAGTAGCTCTGGATGGTTTCTCTCCCGCTTCCTCTGCAAACAATTTCCTACTGGCTGGGATGCTGAGATGGAGATCATGTTATAGGGTTATATCCACATAATTTTTTAGCACTCAAGACAGTCTTCTGATAGGTGTACAAAGACCATGTCTGCAACTAGGAGATTTATACTGATTGTTGATAGTTGTCTTGGTGCAGGAAAACAACCATTAACCAGGTTTACCGCACTGCGCAGCTGGTTTGTGATCGCTGCTAACCCTTTATGTGCAAGGCACCCACAAAATATGTACCTTTCCTTTGGAAAAACAGATGCTTCTTCAACAGCTCCTCCTTAAAGCTGTCTGGAGAAATAAAATTTGGGCCTGGGTCCAACTTCTCAGAATTATCCAAATGACTCCTTTTGCTATCTGTTTGTCTTTTCATCCTTCCAATGCTGACACCTACTTTCCATCCCAAATATTTTAATGGAGGTAAATTAACATAACTTCTTCTGGTTTAACAACAGCTTCATTTTTACACCTTGACATGCCATAGCAGCATCCTTTGTGCTTTGCCAGCTTCATAAGCTGAGGTAAGCACAATAACGAGGAGTGGTGTGCATTTGCATGCCACTGTTGCAGCCTGCACCGAGACAATGACACTTTCTGCACTTTGAAAAAGGCAGTATTTAAAAAAGATATCTGAACTCTCTAATGTTCAAATTTTATCATGACAAGTAAATCTAGGCCTAACACCATTAGTTATTTAATTCTTCCGTGTGCTCTATTAACAAATCCATCGTACATTTATGCTTTACATTAGATTTACAGTGATAAACATGTAGATTTCCAATATCACTAAATACCCCATCTGGGTACGTTCATACGTACGTTCAGCACTCAAAATAATTCTGCATGGCTGGAAGTTCTCTGGTATGGCACCTACTTACTATATTTGATCAAGTGTGCAGTGTCACAATATGTTGATGCATTTAATCTCTTTCTTCACCAGGTAAAAAGACAGGCTTTTCCTTATTTCTAGAGCATATGAAATGACGGAAACTCTCCATATAAAAATTCTATCGGTGATCATGATGAAAAATGGTGAAGATCACACAGAGGCAAGTACTACACAGTTCTTTCCTGAAGTATTGTAAACATGACATAAGGTAGTCATGCTGGAAGTATAATCTAAGCCTACTTTTCCTGCTCCTTCCTGTTTGTTTTTCTCCTCTATCAACATTATAATGCTTTGATGAAATGCAAGTATGAATGCACAGACATACTGTAATTTGTTGTGCTTTTCCTTTCCCCATGTCTGTAATTTCTACATAACTAAGACAACTTGTTAGTATTAATCTGATTTACACATAATAAGAAACACATTACTTTGTTCCTTTAAACATATAATCATGAAACTTGCCCATCGTGTTACTGGATTACAGAAGTCTAACCTGTGGTCACCTTTATTAGATGTTCAGTCTGCTCACAGATATTTATATTGCATACGTTAAGGAGAAAACATTAAACATTAGAAACTTTGGACATGCTAATGTTGACTCCCTCAACACCGCACATACTATTCGACGCTGCTCTCTCTATGTCAGATACATGAGAAAAATGACAGCACAAACCATAATGTGGAAAAGAAAAAAAAAAGAAAGGACATACTTTAGGTCTCCTTCATTCTGACTGCTTGGCATTTTTCTATCTTTAACATTGCCCTAAAGACACTCCTCTTATGTAATTTTTCCGTATAAAATGATATGGACTTTTATGGGGGAAGACTGGAGGAGGGATTGTAGTATTCATAAATTGTCTAAGTCAATGAAGTCTTTAAGGCTGTCAATGAAGTATGCACATCTGAGACACAGCCAAGATCCTACCTGGACTGATCTGTCACCAAGGTTTTCTTAACAGAACATGTTATTTTTCATGCCTGTACTGTTGGATATCTGACCAGTGCCAAATGTTTAATAATTCAGGAAGACAGACACTTAAAATTCGATAAATTTTCTTTCTGCCCCTGCTTGGGCACCATATAATCGAAGTACCAAAAATTACTAGCCAGACAGACGAATACCTTACAAAATTATTAAGTTCCCCGATACAGAACGATTTCATCTGCAGAACTAATGAATTTCTCCAACTTCCCCTTCAACTGTGCACCAGATGCCTCCCATATGCTGATGAAACACTTTTAATTTTTCAGCATCAAGACCACATTACACTGCAGACTTCTCATTCTCACACTACTACTATCAAGAGCCCTCGCCCCAAGTCTACACTAATGTCAAGCCTGATGGTACCTCTAGCAATTAACACAATACCACAAAAGGGAGCACCCCTTCCCCTCAAATCTGTAGCAGTTGCTACTCCCATGGATATGGCATGAACGCTCTCTCAGGAGCATTAAATATCATTTAGGTTTACAGATGAAACTTAATAATTGCCTTAAAGTCCTAAATCAAACCCCTGGTTTTTCAGGGCTCTGACAGTCTCAGGGGTGGATTTAAACAGGACACGTGTATCTGCATGCTACTGTAACCATTCTTCCTGTGGAGATCATGGAAATTTAGGCACAGATACCTAATCTACTCATAAATCAGTTCCCAAACTGCCATACTTCTCAGCTTAGTACTGTGCTATAAACTGAAAACTAGACTCTGTCTTCTTGAAAGGCTGGGCTGAAAAGGGCAGCAGTAGATCAGGCAGCACCAATTCTGGTTTGTGACTTCTGTCTGGGGAGTGGGTAGTAGGAAGTGATTATATCTTGAATTATTCTGGTGAAACTGATGCAGTTAATCTGACAGAGCTCTCAATCCAAAAAAAACTTTCCTGGGCCAAATATTCATGATTTATAAAACTCGGGGTTCACAGTACAGCTGGCTGATACTGATGCAATCAAGTCATAAGAAGCTTTCATAACTCATCTCTTTGTATATAAAGCCAGAATATACAGTCTAATCTATGACAATAGCCATGAAATCTATGACAAACAGCTGCTGAAGATAAAAAGCAAGAAATCAGGCAGAAAGGCTGCTTTTGGATGGCTATCTCTATATTGCTTTATCGTGGACTGAAGAGTTAATTCTAGTAGCTGTAACAATTTTAAAATAGACAAAGATATAGCAATCTAGAGCACTCCCACTTCTGTCACAAACTTTAATCCTTCCTATTGTTTCATACCACAAAGGGAAGCAGAGATCATGCCTCCATCTTTTCTTTCGGGGGGTGGTGGGAGCGAAGGAAGGCCGGGGGGGGTGGGTGGCAGGGGAGAGAATAGATTCTATTGCAGAAGTCTGCAGGGTCATATGGATGGCTGAGCTTAACTAAAATGCCAGAGATTTCAACAATGCACTTTGAGTAATATTTTCATTAGGCTTGCGTTATAGACACTAACTCTTGACAGACACCCCAGCCTGCATTTAGTGATCAACTCCTTACTAGTAACTACTGCAACGTTTTTGCTTTTTCTGATTTATAAGCAGAAGACAATGCCGAGTTCCAGCTTTACTCATTTTGAATTTCTGCATAGGAGAAACTCCAGACTCCTACGTATTTAAGATGGATGATAGTACTTTAAGGTGACAGCTGAGGGCACTGTGCTGTAATACGCAATTTATGTCTCTAATCTGTTCTTAAGGCATTAGAAGCTAATGGAGAAATCATAAAATATACACCAGTACTTCCACCATTTGAAAGCATTTTATCAAGTATCACAGACAGCACCAAAAGTAACGTGAAACTGGCACAATTTGGACACCTGACTGAAAGAGGCAGAGCTTTTATAAACCAACTATTTACACGCCTGAATCTTCATACTACTCAAACCCCTTTTGACTACAGTAGGACTAAGGACTGTGCACAGCAAAACACATCCTAAAAGAAGGTATTCTTTTATTAGACTTGTGATTTTTGGAATATTTTTAATAGAAATAAAGCAGAATTATGCTATAAACTATCTGCTCAGCAACCTGCCCATTCATGGGATTTGCTCCCGTACACTGAAGACACCCAAGACAAATCCCTATTGACTTACATCGGGGTTTGTCTGAGCAGACAGCAACACGGATCCTTTAATGTGTACATGTACTTGCCAGTGCAAGGAACCATGTATTTATTTCCTCAGACAGCAGGAGCCAAATGAATCTAATGAAAGTCATCTTATCTGATGCTTCTGCTGTTCATAATAATAAACCTACTTCATTCCTTAGTCTCTGCGATTTCTGTAGGAGCTGACCCAAGATTATGTTTCCAAAAAAGAAAACACTAAAGTGTTATAAACCACTGCTATTTCTTCTCTCTCTACTAGACGTGGTCTAATGAGTTCAGAAAATTACATTCAAGATGCTGTTTTGTCGATTAGAATTGTCACTACCTGATTCTTGAAGGACACGGCCAGGCCTAACTGTATGTGCAGACACTTTATTAAGTTATGGTCTCTGCTTCTTCCGTTTTAAGTATTTAAACCTTCAGGGACTCAAAGAATGGTTTAGAGAAATACACACTGAACAAATAATCCACATCCACAGAGGTGATAGCAGCCATTTTGACACATCTGATTTTGAGCAAAACCAGAGTTTTATCTGAGTTTCTGGACCACAAAATTGGAAAAAAAGTTCTCTCCTGAATTTACCCAATTTTTACTACCTATGTATGTAACACTGGACAACTAACCTAGAAATCTAAAAATTTTAGGACCAATCACAGAGTTTGAAAATAGATGACACGGATTCCAAAATATCTGTTGAAACATGGGGAAACAAAAGTGAAAGGTAATCTCCTCTGGCACAGTCTGCACCTGTAAACTGATCCACAACTGATCCACCCTACTCTTTCCATCAAAGATCAAATGCAGTCATTTTTCTATGGAAACTAGAAAAATCAGAGCGAAAATTAGAGCTAGCGTCCCATGCAAAGGAGGGAGTCTTTTGGTTAAGTAGCCATGACACTTCCTGCCAGCTGATGTTTCAGCAGGACCAACAGAATATGAAATCTATTCCTGCTGCTGTACCAGCAGGAGCACTTTGTCCTCTGTTTTTTCTCTGTGGTTCAGCAGATCAGGGTTACACCTTAGCCATGTCCACAGCTGCTTGGAGTTTAACACAGAAGCCTAAATGTTAATATTACAGTTGTGGCTATGAGATTTCCACTCTGCTGATTGTCTGGTTTGGAGAGGTGGAAAGAAGAAAGTGCAGGAACCAACCACCTGTGCTGTTACCTGGCTATGTAAAACTTAACCCTTAAGAGTTCAACGTAAGAATGAGTTCAGGATAGCAGGGAAGCAGAATACTATGGGAATCTCATAAAAGCAGAAATCATGCTCAGGTTCTTCCAGCACCTCATGTTTGACAAACAGAGCAGCATCACACATAAACCTCTGGAACAGGGCTGCAGAACTCAGACCCATCCCAGCTTAGTTAAGGAAATAAAATGCGAACAGGTAATAAGAATAAACAGTCATTTGGAAAAATTACCCTGTGTCCTAAACTGTTTTCAACTCTTGTTGAGCAGTAGCAGTACTGTTGTAATGTTGCAGTGGCAATTTGTAAGTTAGCACTGGCTTCGCCCTTCCAGCCAGGCTGAGTCACTCTTGCTCATCAGACAGAAATGACTTTACACCCTGTAACATTACAGCCCCGATCTTCACCCGTGTTTCCTTTCTCTTAAGCCTATTTTTTGCTTCCTACCTGCTTCTGCTGGTGGTACTGCTCTCCCAGCAGGCTTTGTATGCCGCTCCCAATGTGACTGGCATGTTATTAATGAAGAGGTGGCTGGTGTCTCTCATTACGCTTCCACTGCGTGAAAGCACCTCAGAACTAATTTAGCTTTCACTCGCAGGGGAAGACACAGTACTCCACCAAGAAGTTCACTATTCTGCTGCCTTTAGCAATAAAATCCCCTTCTTTTTTTGTTTTAACATTAATAAGGTGAGAGAATAGAGTATTTCCAAAAGAAATTAAGAAATGCAGAAGACAGATGCAAGTGCAGAGGCTCCCTGTGAGTAACCACCAAGCCCAATTCAAAGAGATAACACGCGTATTGAAACAGATGTACAGGGTGGAGAGGAGCTCCACAGGCAAACAAGTGGTAATAAAGCCCGTGCCTAGTGCACAGAGTTAACCAGGTCTCTCAACCATTTAAACTTTCTTCCCTGTTTGTGAGAGTTCTCTGTGGCAACAAATGCAAAACTCCTGTGAAATTAAGGAGTATGGAAATAATTTTGCTCCCCAGGCTGAGAAGGTCAAATAGATTCAGAAAGTACTTCATATCCATCACTGTAAGAATAGAAACCTAATTAGAGACCAGACTTCACTGGCTAAAAGAGATCAAACTCACTTAAAGCTATCATCTGAAGCGTATTTTTAAAAGACTCTCCCTTGATTATTAATTCATTTACTTATATTGCATACAGGGAGAGTCGTTCACTCAACACGGCTCTGCAGTTGCTCATTCTCTGAAATGTACCACCTCTTGGCTTCCAGTCACATTGTATTTGCCATCCCTGTTTGTTACACTTTCTCCTTCTGTTCCTGTCTCCTATTTTTCTATTTGATGCTCTTTAAATCTGGATATTTTACATGTTACACTCTTGTACTTCACTTTAAAAATTGACATTCTATGCTTACAATTTTATATTTTACTAATGGAGTAGCGGTAATCCAGTGAACTTCCAGAACCACAACATGACAGCTTGTATTCTGCTCATGATACCAGTAGGTTACATGCAAAGATACCCACAGGGTCTCCTCTACCAAAGCCATCAAGAAAGGGGATCAAGAAAGATTTCTCTTGCTACATGCATTTGAAGATTTTCCAGCTATATGCCAATTAAATAGTGTAGTGGAATTGTCGCTTAATCAATACATAGATGGATTTAGATCAATGTCAAACCTCATTTAAGGACCAACAAATATTTGCCTTACGTTTAAGGAAAACCTTACTGATTTTAATGGGAATTTTCTTATTCTTTCATATTTGAATATATTTAATGCCCAGGAAAAAGTAAAAAAGAACAGTAATTAACTTAATTTGGGCAGGCATGCTTTAAACTTTCTGCACCACTGCTGAAGCAAAAGGGGTGAATGTTTCTTAATGGGCAAGCACAGAACAAGGATGAAATTAAATTTACTTTACCTTTCACTTTACCCCTCGTTTGAACAACTGCAAGACTAAGTTTATAAGCCCAACTATTTTGTAATAGTATTTTTGTTAGTGTTTACCTTAGGCTCATGCATTCTCTATTTCTTACTCTGTACTAGGCACTAAACATAAAAATCAAACAGAATTAGGTCACGATTCCTCACACTAGTGACAGATGCTGGGTAGGCAATCATAGAATGGTTTGAGTTGGAAGGGATCTTAAAGATCATCTACTTCCAAACCCCCTGCCATCGGCAGGGACACCTCCCACTAGACCAGGTTGCTCAAAGCCCCATCCAGCCTGGCCTTGAACACTTCCAAGATAAATCCAAGTTTAAATTTTTTTCTACCTCAAAATTATCTGCATCCAGAAAATGAATGGAAGTTCCTCTGGAAGGAGGAAAAAAAAAAAAAAAAGAGAGAAAGCTGGAGAGGAGTTACACAATCAGATTTTTTTACATTTTAAAAATGTTGTTGTAGTTTTGTTATTGTTACTACCTGCAAATGTATCAATTCCTCTTCCAATTACGCAATTATTGCTAGAGAGTATTATTATTATACAAACTACTATGGAGATTTTGGCTACATGATTTACTTGTGACATTAAAGTTCAAAATTTGATCCTAAATTAGCTAGTTTGGGCTAGATCAGCTCAGTGTCTGTAGATGTATGTACACACATATACGCCCACATAAACAAACCCCAAACCATAGGTATTAGAACTTCGAACGCAAGCCACACTGAGATGTCTCACTATCATTTCAAAAGGCTTCCTACTGTCATACTGAAATGCCCAGATAGGTAGACTGCTGTGAAATATGTAGGCGATGCCTGCTGACTGGTTTTCAGATGACGAAGATCATTTGAAAGCATCAAAGATTCCTGTATGGATGTGTGTACATTAATGCCTCCCTTTGCGATATCGAGACTTGACTATTGTAACACGTTTAATAGATTGCAAGGCTCTGCTCCTCACAGACTGAACCTATTCAGAAGTGTCAGTGCTCCCACCAGGCTTCTTACTGATTTTAGGTATTCTAAACTTAGCATGATGGTTGCTGAGAGATTGCGTTGTTTGAAGGCTGAGTTTATATCTCTCTTTCAGTTTGTTGTCTTCTCTATTTCTTTATTGGCGGGACTAGAACTGAACTGCTAAATACTCCTCAGATAGGAAACCTGGGATGAAGAAAAGGTAGGGCTTTGGATACAGTGCCTCATCTTTAAAGCTTCTTGAAAATGTAGTTCAACTTACATTTGCTTTAATAAGAAGTGATAATCTGTTGTTAAAAATTCATATCCCCGTATTGCTCTAAACAGAGGAAAGACACTGGGATGGTTGTTTTGGTCGTGGTGAAATATATAGTAGAAAAGCTCAGATATGATGGTGAAGACGGACACTAAGCACCCAGACTTCCAGTAACAGTTTTTCAAAGCAGCAGCTAGAGTTGTCATTATTCTGTTCCACTTGGTGTTTTCAGCCTCATTCTTCGTTATGGCATTTCAACAAGTGGCATATAGTCAAATACGTGCTTATCCACCTCACTGAGCTTGCTGCTTTCAGTTCACAAGGGAAGACATTTGTACTCCAAGCAGAGGAGTGCAGAGAGGATAGCCACAGAAAACCTAAACTGGGCTTCATTGGGAATCATGAGCAGTTCCCTGTTACTAGGCTGCGCTACATACTTTTACAGCTCCTTTCTGAAACAAAAGGTTGTCTGAAACAATGGGTTCAAATCTCACCTAATATGTAGAAATGAGGTCTGTGACAGCTGGAAAGGCAGCACTTAAACAATACATACAGTGCCGTGCTAGTTCACCATATAGCCTCCCACAGCACTGAGGAGGGTCACACTGAAGAAAGTATCTTTAATATATCAAATAAACTAAAAAAAACCCCAAGCACAAGTTAATTAAATAAGCATTCAAAGTTAGTTTTTTAGCATTACAAAGTATTTTTACGGTTAGTGATAATCAAGACCTTTGCTGAAAAAGACTATTTGATTTCCTGAGGGGCTGCAGGCACAAAAGGAAGGGACAGTTTGTAAACAGCTTGTAGCCCTTGCCTGCACTGTTCTGGGCTCATTTGTAAGTTGCTAACAAACACACTCAGATTCTACGTATATTTTCGTATCTTCTTCAGGACTTCCAGTGCAGCTCTGACAAAGATCAGTCACTGTCCTCTTTATTTGAGAAAGACTTCTAGCTCCTCTTTAAATCCCTTCTGGTCCTTCCATATAGTCAGTGTAATAATTTACCACTGACAGGACTTGCCAAACTTCCCCTACATCTATTTCCATTTCCCTTCATTTTTCTTGCTCCCTTCATTTTTTTCCTGTGTATGCTGACTCCCTAGTTCCTCTTCTACTAAATTATGCTCTATTATTTCCACAGCCTGAAGAACTCACAGCTGAAGCATTATTTCTAACCTTATTTTGTATTCCTAGCATGTCCTATAATCTGTTTTGAGTGTTATTTGCAGCCAAGATGCTGACACAGCATCAATTTTGTTTTCATGGTTTGACTGGGTAGAAGTGTGCCTTACTACAGGCACTGGGATAAAAACATTCAGCTCTCTAACACCAACACAAACATGTTTAGAATGAACCTTATTTTTTCCAGGTTGTGTGTTATTGTTCCTAAGTGGTAACTGCAAAGCCTCAGCCCATCTTGGAAATAAAGGGGGAAAAAATGATAAATTGAAATGGTATTTTTGTTGCATATTTTCTTTCCTCCTTTCCCCATTTTAGTATGTCAGTTCTTTCCCAGCAAATAAACATCCATACCTGACCCACATCAAAAGCTACTGTAGGGCACCAGGTTGAGAGGGTCCCCATAAAGCTTTGCTGACCTGTAAAAAAATAACAATCTGCTTTCCTTTTCTCAAAGATCACTAATACCTAAACTGACTCATTTATACTAGAGTTCCTTGTTGTATGTCCTTAAATACCTGAGGTATCCACACTTCTGTCTTTAACCCACATAGTTTTCCTCTTTTCATGTGAAACTATGCTTTATGAATACACTCAAATCTAAAATTCCATATCCAAGCCTTTCTGAAGCTTTAGGGGAGGTCTGGAATGTGAACCACAATCCCATTTCATAAAGAGGCCCTTTAAAAGCCGAACAAACCTCTTTAGCACTTTGAAGAAAGCCAGTAAGGACAGTGAAATATCAACTTCCTTAGCTCTGATAACCTAAATTCTCCATTTATTATGAAAGCCTAGGGAAGTTATTAAGAAAGTCTGATTTTTATACTTTAATTTCGACACTGCTTTGTAAGTTAGTAATAGAAATGATTGCAAAATCATCATGCTTATTTTATTTGATGTATAGATTGCAAAAATAAAGTTATTGCCAATTGTGCAAATTCACTGCATTAGAAAAACAGCCATGAAGAAAGGTATTCTTACCATAGCTTGTAAATAAGCATCATGTAAGCTGGCATTAACATTTATAATTAAGAAAAAAGAAACGCAATTACAGAGGAGCCAAAAACCTGAATAACTATAGGGTTTAACAAACAGCAATATAGCCCATGCCCAAAGATGCATCACTTTCAAAACAATTAACTAATAATGGTATTGGAAAGCCAAGTTTACCTCGGAAGAATGAGATAACTGTGGGATGCACATCATCGCCACCTCAAAGGATGTCTTTTTGTCCCTCTATTTTTTTCCCTCCCCTCTTTTTAAACCAGAGAGGAGGTTACATGAATACCAAAGAAGAATAAAGCTGGGATTTCTAGCTCCCTGACTTCAGCCTAGCATGGTTGAAGAGAGGACGCTAAACAATGAAGAAGTGCTATCGGTCCCCTTAGAGCGATTGAGCTGTTCTGTACCTAGCGCAAAGGTGTTACAGAACTCAGGACAAGTAACTCAGCAAGGCTGGCTGGGAAAAAGGCTGATGGCTGACAGGTGAAGTTCAAAGCCTTCGAATTTTAAATCTGAGACCAGCCACTTGTTCTTGTGACTGCCATGAGCTTCCCATTTTGGGCACAGCCTTTGTATATTGAAGGTGCTCCCTTTTATTAACTCCCAGAATTTCTTTATAATAGGTTAAGTTATATAATTTTCTTAAGAGGCAAAAAGGCAAGCTTCACTATGGCTCATCATCAAGAGCTATGTGCAAGGCTTTTGCTACCTTTTCAATTTAGGCTGAAAAATCCCCTACAAATCACCTCCTCACCTGGAAATTCCCAGGTCTCAGCATATGAACTTCCATCCCAACCAACAGCTTGCAGATCTCTGGATAGACTCTGTGCTGTCCTCTTGCTCACTGCAGAGCCGGCTCATCTAACTGGGCTTTAGCCTAATAGTCAATATCAAAATAGCAAAAAGGGCTGCAAAAACGCATACATTGGCTTTCACTCATATAATAGAAGAGATGTGGCCCAGATTTATACACACCATCTCCCCCAGACACCAGGCACCTAACCAAGGCACTCACATCAAAACACTTCCTTAGCTGCAGAGCTTGCGGGAGAGACACAGGCACCCCGCACCCCTGCAGGCTGTCGGCCATTTCAACCTGAGCTGCCTCTGCAACCCATGAAGAGACACAGGGACCTCCAGAGTGTGATCCAGACCTTGTGTACATCTGAGGTTGAATCCTGGCAGACTGCAAGCACCATTTGTGACCCCTCCTTATGTAACCGGGGAGGGGGGGAAATCCAGAAAACTTGAGAAAAATGGTATGAAAGACAGTCTTACAAAACTACAGCTGTTACAGAATTCAGGCTCCCAACTTCACATTTGGGAACAGCTATGTTTGAGCAGCATAAATAACAGTTATAATTAAGAGGCAACTTGGATCAATACAATTTTCTGTGTTTATTTTCCTTTTTTCCGTAGCAGAGTGATGTTTTTCAAACTGCTTCAATCCTTAAACTTCTATTTAATGCCAAAACCAAGAAAGGATGGGTAGGCATAATCTGACAAACCTTCCTGTACTTCAAACCCTTCTTCTCCAGCACATACCTTAGTTCAATTTGATTTTTAACTAGAAGGTACAAAAATTCACGTTTAAAATTGAAACATACTCTTACCTGTACTTATGAAAAGAGGAGCTAGAAAAAGATAGGTTAAGACTCAGTTTGGGAGCATTCAGTTCACCCAGACTGAATTCTCAATGTTATGCCTTGTTATCTTGGTCTTTAAAAAATTTTTTTCTGACCCATTTTATATATGCTAGTTTCAGTGCTAACAGACGTGTTTACTGATGTTGACGGGCTTCTGGTGGTTTTTTTTCCAATTTACATTAAACTACCCAGGAGGTCCTCCAATACTAACCACAGCCAGGAAACCCCATTAACTTGACCAAACTATGCTTTCTATAGCTTGACGCACCCTGCTTTTCATGTGGCTTCTGCTTTCTGTTGGCTCTGCCCTCTTCTCTGACTCATTGCTGGCTATACTGTCATATTATCCCACACACTAATTCTCTGCAGCTTCAACTTCAATAATCAGCCCATTACCATGTTGTATCCATTTTTTACCTCAGCAAAATACTGATTTCTATCAGACCCTCCCATGCAGAGCACCACACCTGCTCTTCAGCATGAGCCAGTTCCAGGTGATACTTCCAACGCCCTAAAAAACCCCCTTGGTGCATGATTGCTCAGTCACTTCATTCCTCTCCTTTGGATTCATTGTTTTATTGTCACTACAAAATTTATATTCCAAAACCAATCTTTGCTCTCTCCCCTACACTCAGACAATTTTTTCACCCTGAAGAACTAGAGCAATCCTTTCTGTATCCCTCAAATTATACCCTCGTCTTTCACCTATATCGTCTTTTCTGCTGTATCCAGTCTTTGGGACCCCCACACCTACTACCCTGTGCTGCATAAGTGTAGTTTTTTGCAAAAACATCTTAATGCTTTCTCCTTTCTACCCTTTCTCAGGAACTTCATCAACTGGTCAGAAAGAGCATAACCCTTTTCCTGTAATCCTCTGCCCTGTTGTACAAAGACAGATAATGACTTGATAACACCGATATTTCCCAATTATCTGAAATATGCATTACTGTTAAAAGAGGGAGAAGGGAATGAGAGAGCTTCTGAAAAACTGCACCTTAGATTTACGCTCTCCCTTTGTCTGACATTTAGCATCCCAGCACACGCTTTGAGGTACAGCTGTTATTTTCACGTCTCTGTTCAGGGCGCTGCACGATAAGGATACTGCTTTTGCCTGGCAATCATTGGGTGCTATTGAAACATGTGTGTTAAACAATAACATTGCCTTGTTAGTGTTTACTTCTTTTTCCCTTCCCCCCAACACCTGCATAACGAGCAAAATACTACACAATTCCAGCAGAGATATCCGAGAAGAAAAATCAGGATTCTTTTTTTTTTCCTCAGGGTAGTGCACTGTGTGCTATTTATTTTATTGTACTTTATAACTAATTTTTCTAGTTATGGTATGTGTTAGATATGAACCTGACCAGCACAAAATCATTTTCTGATGCCTACTGTCTCATCTTTCCCTGGAAGAAAACAAAGCAAATACAAACAAAACCCTAATGTCAATGCAAGACTGGATCAATGGATCAAAGCCAAAACAGTCCCAAGAGAAAAGCAATAGTCTCTTTTCCTGTTAATGAACAGTCTGTTGTTGCAGATTCATGTAGGCTTTAATTTAATAAACACAAATGGATGAATGTGCCTACGTGATGTCATCCCCTTCAGGCTTGAAATCACTGACATGGAAGAATTGCCACACTTCAGTGAATTGAACGCTACTCCCTACCCTTTCAAACGTTATCCACTGTGGCAACACAGACATGAAAAATGAAATTTAATTTTATTACTAATTCTTGTGCCTTTGCTTAGTTTGATTATTTTGCATTGGAATATGGATTTTAAATGTTATATCCTGTTTTACCTGAATTAAAGATAAATTGGCTCAGTTTGACTAAAAAAATCCCAAAAAAAGCTTAGCTTGAACACAGAGTTTTAATAATTTTTAGAAAACCCCAATAAATTGTATTTGGAGGTTATTTGTCCTCATGCAGGTGGACTCATTTTCTGAGTCCACTAATGTCAATACGTTTCAGCCCCCACATAAAGCTTATTGCAAGTTTGGACATATTTATTTAATAAATGCTCTTGGTTTCAGCTAGAGGCTAAAACTTGCAATACACAATGAGCATTATATAGAGCGGTGTTTTTAATCCACTCTGGAAAACAAGTAGTAATCACCAAAATCCAAAAACCCTGTGAGGTAAAATTTGTATAAACCAGAAACTGTTTGTCCATTGCTACTCAAGCTGGCAAGGGTTAACAATCCTGTTGTAAACACTACTTTCCTTTGCTAAGCAGACAAACACTTCCCTAGAAATAAAGGGAAAACAAGCAGAGTGCAAATTCCAGAGGCTCATCTCTCTGTGGATTCTTTCAAAATAGGTTTGAGGAGCAGAACTCAAACCACAACCTCATGTGCACAAAATACACAAATGTATCACAAATCTCTATCTGGCAATGCTTACAGTTTATTAAAATGGCTTTAAAAGTATTAAAACAGGAACAGTTTAACACAATCTAAGAAAAGCACACCCGGAGCGTCACGTCACTCTTACACATTCTTGAATCTGAGCTCAGAAATAGGAAGTGACTTAAATGTAATCCAAGAGTCAATACAAGGCTTCTGTTGTGGAGACTCTATTGACACGGAGCTCAAGGATAGCCTCCAGCAAGGGGTGCCGAACACAAACATGCACACTGCGTGGCAAAGCGCTATTGATGGATATCACAGGGGTTTGTTCCTTCAGTACCAAACAATTATCGAGGAGTGCATTTTGTGGGACAAATGTAATCCAGAGATCAATTCAGATTTCTCAAGGATTTTTTTTTTTTTAAAGCTGTTTTACAGCTTGACTAATACCATCTTGTTAACTTAGGCATGTCTCAAAGTTTCTGTAACAGAAAGGATTATGCTCCATGGGTGGTTTTGGTTTTGTTTTGGGGCCGGTTGGTTGGTTTGTTTTTTCTTCCAGGAAAGCCTTTTCAAAATGCAACTAGAAAAGCTACACTTTCCCAAACACAACGAGAAGTTGCTCCATCTCTCTTGAAGTCGCTCCATCTCTTTGCATTAGTTGCAAAGGATATAACTGGATATAAAAAAAACTTTATTCAAACAATGTTTCTTTTAATCTGCATTGACAAATTTGTCCAAGTACTAATTCAAAAACAGATCTTTGACTTTGCAAAATTGGATCTAACTTTGCAAAGCTGGTAGTACACAGACATCTAGCTGCAGACACAGATTTGCATCTTGCTGTTTTCTAGAACTGATACAAGAATTAGCTAGCAGAGATGGAAACAGCGGGGAGGGAGAAAAAAAAGAAAAAAGACTATATTCTAATACTCTAGTGCTTCTGACATGGAACTCTGCCCTGCAGAATTCATAAGAAATGCACAATGTACATAAATTCCAAATTTTGCTACCCCTAGAGGTGGGGGAGGTGAAAAGGGAGGTGAAAGAAGATGGAAGAACGTAGGATATCAGACAGTTCCACAGAATACACAACCTTCATACCATGTCAGTTTCATTAATTTAAAAGCCATCTTCAATATTTCAATGGAGTGATTACCTGTCATGCCAACCACATCAGTCATGTCATCCAGTAGCATAGTATATTTTAGCTTAATTCATTATAAATGTCTTGCTTCAAAGTGAGAAAAGGGGATCAAAAGCTCACCTGATGGGGCACATAAACTTCAAAAATGTCAAGACCCAGTTCCTGTCTAGAAAACAGCCCGTGAGCCACAGCTTCATTCTTGTCTTTAGGCCTTGTGAGAAACAAATGCTAAATTTTGCTGTTTACCGCAAATGGTGGCAATAAAAAGGACCACAGAATGGATACTTAAAAAACAAACAAATCCCAGACTGGCAAATTATGAAACTTATTGGCTGATACAGTTAATCCACAAGCTGTTCAGAAGACTGAAGCAGGCAATTCATGTGTGGGAAAGTGATAAAAAATTTCTTCCAAAATGGACAAAACAGAGCCTCAGCTACCCTTGAAATAATGGCACAAATTTCCTAAAGAAGGTGGAGCCACTCAAAGTACATCATCAACTTGTTACCAAGCTTACTCTACCTGTTAAACTCCTTAAATTCTCAATACCATCCAAGACCAGCCTATCTATTGCTTTGGTAAGAGATATAAGAATGGACACAATTGAAGCACGGCGCAGAAAAAAAACCTTTCCGCGACCTCTTGCCTGAACATTTTGACAGCAGAGAAGCCTGCAGAAATACTAGCTCAGTCACCAAAGAACAGTTGCTGCCAGACCGATAATCTGTTTCTGACGTCGTCCAATTAGCTGGTTTGTGAGGTCATGCTGATGAAAATACATAGCTTCTGGTCCTAGAGTTAGATCAGTCAGCACCAAACTCTCACTCACAGTTTAAACGTGCCACAGTTCAGGTAAATCCTTTATTTCATTTGAGCAAACCAAGCAAGAAGTGTTTTTCCTACTTATTGTCATCTTTAAAGAAATCCCCTCACTCCAAAGTTAGCATTGCAGAATACGGTTTTGAGATATATACAGACCCTGTACAGGTACAGACATACACATCATTGTTTTGGGACTGCTCAAGTGATGTGTTCTCACAGATGGCAATCCCCTGGAAAACATAGAAATGACTACAAGCTTGCATTAATGAAAAATTGGTTGGATTCTTTCCACATAAACTCTAAGCTGTATCTTCAGCTGAGGGTGACAACTAACCAAAAAAAAGCCACAGCCATATTATTGAAACTGGACGCCTCGTGCTGCCTGTCTTTGCATTTCTGGAATTCGACTAGGCTCCAAGCTGGAGAACAAAAGGCAGCCATACTAAAGCTTGGTTACAACATCTTAGTGTGTTTCAAAGAAGGCAGTACTGGAAATTTGAGGATAAAGCTCGTGCTTTTAAGTCTTACAGTTTTGGCTTGCAGATCCAATCTCAGATCAGCATCCAAATACTCAGGGGCTTATCCTAACTAGCCCATGTTCAGAATCTGTATCTTATCCTGAAACTTCTGGTGCCTCCTTGGTGTTCTAAGAAGCCTTATCCCCAGGTGAAATTAAAAAGGACAAAAGGATACTTCGTAGCTTGCAACATTAGGGCTCCGTCAGATCACTCGCTGCTTGTTAAGGCAGAATTAGAGCATATGTTTCCTAATGTTTTGCATTATTAATTATTTCTGCTAAGTAAACCAGCTCCGACTAAGGAGACACTAGAATGTACCTGGCCCAATATGCACTCATCGGGGACAGAAAAGACTGACGTTCCAGTTCTGTTCTGAATCTTGGTTAGTAGCAGGGGCTAGCGAGTCAGGGCTCTGGCTCTAAAGTCTTGACTGGAAATTGCCTCTCAGCACAAAGTGGTACCTCTGACCACACCAAAAGCTTTGGCTTTAGCAAATTGGAATTCCCCAATAGGAAATAATTTGGCAGGAAGACTTCATAAATGGTTCAAGTTAGAACTCTCACAGAAATTTCCTAAGCCATCTTTCACTACAAAACTGATCTGATTTTTGCACTCTTCTGTATCTAGCACAATAATTTTGAGGATGTGAACTAAACAACTGTTAAAAAGTGTTAGGTAATGAGCACGTGAGGAATATTTGTGATGGACAAATGCCAGTAACAATTTTTCTGGATTTCATTCAGCATATATTTACAGAAAATGGTAACAAAAACTACACAAAAATAATGCTAATGTAGTACTAGAATTTTCACATGCAATTGTTAGACGCACAAATGATTACCCATGCTAATCCTGAGATGCAAACTCACATGCACGTTTGGTTTTGTACTGCTGGCAAGTGCTGTCTCTTACCCCATCTCTAATTTCAGTGAATATATGACGGGGGGGGTGGGGGGAGCTGCATTACAATGAGCAAAACCTTTAGTTTTGCTCTCCCCACTTACTGTGTTTAGTACTGTATGACTTCTGGAGATATTTAAATCCATACGAAATGCAGGAAGTGCTCTCTCCATAGCAATGGGTTGGAGAACTTTCAGACACAGACTTATGTGGTACTTTGAGGTTTTTGTAAACATATGCCTTTTTAGGTCCATTGGTCTGTGCTCACTTGAAATGATTTGCTGTGAGCATTTCCATGGGGACCACGGAGTGACTTCTGGCTGCTCACGGTGACTGACGCTTTCTGCATGAGCAAGGAGCAAGAGCAAGCTATGCAGGCGGTTTACCAGGTGCCTACGCGAATGGTGGAGGAGCTGAGCCAGCGCTGGAAATGAAGCGTAGTTAGCTGAACCCTGGCTAGTGGAACCTTCATGGTCTCTTCTGAACTTCCTGTGACCCTCGGGGTTATGACTGACAGTTAAAGAACACTGAGCTACTGAAACACAGACCTACTTACCTTTCCCCTATCTGCTGGTTTTTTCTTTTAAACAGTTTTTCCTGTAAAGTGAAGTGTTTTCTATTTAGACTGGCGTGATAAAGTTGATGAGGCCTAATATTTCGGTTAACTGTATTTCTAAAAAGGCAGTTTTCACATATGCATTTTACTACAAATATTGTACAGAAAAACAAGTAGTAATGTTCTAGATAGGCAAAGCAAGGTACAGTAAAATTAAGGGTCTTTTACAGGGATACCTATGAAAATTGGCATAGACCTTTCTTATACCAGCCACAGCCTTTATTTTCAAAACAAGCTTTTCAAATATTAGCAAATACTAACCACGCACCAAATATCTATAAAAATACACCATTATTAACATTTACTTCAGATGTATCCATGCACTTACGTGTGCGCCACAATCCTGCCTGTACAAATCACTTCTATTTAGAGCAATTCAGTTGAATGAGGTTGAACTAAACAACTTTGGAGTTTAAGGTTTAAGGCTTTGGAAGAACAAGCGAGACAAACCAAAACCTCAGTCTGCAATCCAATCACTGTGCGGCCACATGCTGTTGACTGTTTCATTGTTGGAAGAGACTGCTGCTTCCATGAGGTGAATACTGAGTACAGTAACTCCAAGTTAATGTGGCAAGGTCTAAATGCAGTTTGGCAAAACAGAGCTATTAATTTTGCTGATCCGGTTCTGTACTCTGCTCAGCACGTTTACCAATACTCAAACGGCGTGAAGTCAGTAACCAACAGCTTAGTGCATTAAATACAGCTGCTCTGTAACACTAAGTCATCCATTTCTCCTCTAAGTGTGCTTCTTCATGCAGTTAGCACCACTGCCAAGTGTACTAAGGAGAATTCACACTTTGCTACAGTTCAGTAAGCTGAACTCCAGAGCTACTGGTAACTTGGCTGCGGTGTCAGGTCACAGTTGTGTAACCCGCTGAGCTGAACGCCTCCTCGAGTTGGGAGGCGAGAGCACACAGGCAAAAAGAAGCAGGAACCCACATTTCAAAGGCGTTATGGTTCTGAATATTACAAAAACTGACTTTCTAATCTCCTTATGGACTGTAGATTTTGTAGAAGTTTGCTTCTTTTTTTTCTTTCCCCAGAGTAGAACATTGCGTAGTTCGAATCTACGCAATTAGAGAAAGCAGTGAAGTGAATTAATCTCAGCCACTTACATACACACTTTAGGCTGTAGTCTAAAGACAAATGATATTGAGCACTATTATCTGCATTCCTCAACTAAATTTAATGAGCAGGCATGTATGAATTAAAGGACTGTTGCAAGACCAAGTCACTGACATCTATATCACTGATGGAAGCCTTGAATGGTTAAAAGGAAAAGTCTTTCATCTAGAGTCTCTAACATGACTGAATAAATGAAATTAAATGATAGCTTTATTTCTATTATGGTGGCAGTTTTTTGCTAGAGTACACCAATCACTTCAAGCAGGATAGCAACACATAGCAGATGGCCAAACATCTCTCAGATGACCCCACCAAGCACTATTTTGTCCACACCCCCCCTCAAATTCTGTTATGGAGCAAAGTCAGGTCCTGAGTTGTACAAGTGAACTGCTGCAAGCAGAATCCTATTAATTTATTCCAGTTTGAGATCTGGCCCCATGAATCCTTGACACCAAAACAGTTCAAAAATAACAAAAATGAGAACAAAATTAAACCTCACTCTCTCTTCCCAAAACTCTCTCACGTGGTACGGATTTTGGTAATGCTGCCTAAATGCCAGGTTTAAAATAACTGATTTATTTCATACGACAGATAGTTTGCAGTGTAACAAAATTCTGTCACTACTAACGTAGGTTGCTATTTAAGTAACTGTAAGAAAAGAAGAGGTGGACAAGGGGACAGAAAATCAGTACCTCAAAAATCTGGCATCTCACAATCTGTTTCTTGCACCCGAATTACTTCTGTTGGGCCGTATTCAGACTTTGCAAAGTAAGGGTAAGATTTTAGATTCTTCTATTGAATCAAAAGGATGCAGAAGTCTAAAAATTAAAATGTCTTTCTGAAGTTTGGAGCTTTATAAACAGCTTTGCAAAACACTGACAACAGCTCGGTCCCCTATGCTCATTTCTATTGTTTTGAAAACTACAAAAATAAATACAATTTCATATCGGGGCAAAATATTCCATCTTTTTAATTCACCAAAGGTATGGATACTATTAGATGACTAAATGAAAAAAAAATATAGCAACTAACTTAATCAGAGGAGAGAGATTTTTTCTGCCAATTAGGTGGTGGGCAAAACCTTCAATATAATGATTTCATTTAACAGTGATCTTAGCTTCAAATCCCACAAACCGCTGGAGCTATCTTAATAATTTTAAGCAAAAAATCCTCAAATTTTAACCTCAGCCCATCATTAAATCTGACCTTCAAAGCTGAAGTAAAAGAGGTAACTTATTTTACTTTGCATCTCTTGACCAAAACCAGAAACAGGTACTGTGAAGACCATGGGAAGTTACCTTCTTATGGGGAGATGGGGGCTGGTGGTTGGTTGGGGGTTTTTTGCCTTTGTTTGTTTGGGTTTTTTGGTTTGTCTATTTCTAGATAAAAAGAAGTCTGGAAAATCTGTAAGAGACTCTTCTCAAAAAAGAATTCCAGTCCAAAAAAGATAAGCTTCTGTATTTTTTGCTATCTTTCCAGAATTCCAAACAAACTGAAGTCCTAGTAACTCATAACTTGTGTCAGTTAAAAGCCTGGACAGCTGTATGGAAAGGAACAAATATGCAAAAACCAGTATAGCTGAAAATTGGGCCTGGGACATTACAGTAGTAAACGTCAGCAAATACAAGTTACTATAAAGGAAGGGGGCTACTTTTTATTTCCTGTAAGGAAACACTCAAAACAAAAAGAAGTCTCACAGTAGCTTTAAGGGTGGAGGTTTGATCTTTTAGGTTAGGTGACAAAAATGTTCTGAATGCCTGTATGTCTTCCTAGAGGCACTGAAGATCCTGCACAGGACAGAAGGAATTATAAAGAAAACAATACTAAGTAAAATGCAACTCCATGAAGAAATGAGTAGCTCTCAGTACAGTGAAATATGGAATGGAGCAACTTGATAGGATCCAGCATATAGATGTTGCTAATTCTGTAAATTACTTAATTCATGGTTGGGACAGTAATTAATACTGTTCTTGTTATACTTAACGTATATCTGAAAACATGGAGGATATTTTAGAGAGCATACCTGAAATTCTGAATCACTAGTAAACTCTTTGTCCTCAGCTACATGCATATAAGAAGCTAAGAGCAATGTGCATCTCTCTAAAGTTTCTAATAGATACACAACATTAAATTATGACATTTGAAGGGGAGAGGGCTGCGACATGGGTTTTGAAACCAATAGAATCTTTCAGCTTCCCGAGTATCTCAACTCTTTTGAAAACAGGAAGGGAATTTACAGTGTTTCTTTCAAGTGGTAAATACTTTAAATAAATGAATAAGTAAATGGAGTGGAGGTTTGGATTTTATCTGAAAATCACTAAGGCATAAAGAAGCCAAAGCAGTGCATGCAAATACTGAGACAGCTTTAGATCATCCTCTCTCTCTTTCTCACAAACACACCTAGATGTAACAGGCATGTAGAGTAAAAGAAGCATCCTGAGTCCTTCTATTAGGAGGTTTCTGTAGCAACATTCAGGGGATTCCTTGGTCACCATAAATCCTTTGAGACTGAGCCAAAAAGCTTAAATTTTTCAATTCTGCCTGGAAGTTCCAGTTAGTGTCAAGCAAATTATGCAGCTAATAGAGGATATCAATCTGTGCATCCATGTAAGTACTGACCACCCTCCACTCCTTTTTAATAGTTTTGTGAACAGCCACTGACGTCCTGCTGTCTGCTCCTAGTATTTTGTCTCTCCTGCCTGCAGTGTTCAGAAACAGCAGCAGTGTAGAGGACTCTCACTGACCAGTACTGTGTAATGCAAAAGCACGAGGGGCTCTTCTGAAAAACGCTCACAAGTAGAGTTCACCCATCTTACCTGCTGCAGACAACCGCAACAAGAGCGTGGCATTATGCTATAACTGTAATGGTTTGCAAGCCCCAGGAAAGCCATTTGCAATATGACAGGGCTGAGAGGTAAACAGTACCACCAATTTGAAGGAATACCTGGACATCAGAGCAGCGTAAGACAAATGAACTAATAACTGGAAAACAAAAGGCTTGTTCTTTTAAAGCTGAGTATTGGAGCATAAACCTGTGTACTACTGTCAAAAGCAAAGTACAAGGCAGTAGAAGATGAACAGATAAAGTGCACAAAATGGATCACCTGGATTACAGATAAACATCTGATTTATGGAAATACTATTTATCAGAGTACTACAAAGACAAGGGCCTAGGTAAAAATATGTTAGGCTTCTAGGCTTATCAAGAAAGGTAATTTAGGAGGGAGGTTGCTAGGGAGTAAAACTGAGGTTGTTCGGAAATATTCTAGGGCTCACAGGGTACAAGAAGGCAGAAACACATGCTCTGAGCTCTTCCCTGACCAGCAACATCCTCTGCATATCTCAGCCCCCAAGGCCAGGTGGCCCTTTTGCAAAACTTTCCAACATACATTTCTCTCGGGTGGTCTTTTGTTCTGCCTCTACAGAGTCCTTTAAACTTGATTGCTCAAGCATCCACAGAGACACCTAAAATTCTGAGTGTTGGTTTATATGTTAAAACATGACTTACAGCTTCCCATCTCTGAATATAAACACCACAGCCTGAAGTCTTCAATTATATGTTAACAATGTGCTTCAAAAAACATAAATTGTTGTGGGTTTCACTGGCTAAAACCATTAGGCTCACTGCTTCTTGCCTAGACAGTAATACCGGGGAAGTTGGATACTAGTCTCAAATTTACCCATCCACAGCATCAAAAATAGAGACATGTTTCATTGTATCCAACGCAGCTTTTCATGTCAACATTCTAATGTATCTGATTCTCTTCATAAATTTATCCAGCTGCATAAACAGAGAATATGAAAACAGGGTCCATATTCAGACAACAGAAGAAGTGAGCCTATATTTATGGGATCTATTTAGTTTATAGAATAAAAGATATCATTGTTAGTGCTTTTTTCGTTTTAATTACAGAAAATAGCAACGTAACTACACCAGTGCTGCGAGGCAATCTGCCAAGAGAACTAACTAAATGTATGAAAATACTTTTACTGAAATGACTTATGCTGAATTAAATGTTTTGCCGCTTTATTTGATTTGGCTTACTGATCATTTAACTGTCACCAAATTCCGAACTTAAGAAGTGGCGATGTTTAATGACAATAAGACACTGTAGATCATGTGTTAATGCTGATTAATGCACTTCCCAAGCGTGCTGGAAGCATTTGGCTTGCCTTGTACCTTCCACTGTGCACCCAAGGCATGCATTCATCAGCACTACTGCTCGGTCTGTCATGTCTTATTGCTGAAGTAGCGCACCATTCTCACTGTGTTTGCTTTGAGCCTGCCTCAGTCGATTTACATTACACTGCCCACCCAAACCCACATTTTTGAGGTTCACCCAGCTCTTGATGATCAGGGGCCTGTATGTTTAATAACATTTTCCTCTGCCAGTCTAATTAACTCCGGCACTGTATCTGCAGTCAGATAAAATGCTCATTTCACACCACATTAATTTTTATCAGCTGAACATTAAGCAACACAAAGCTATCTATGCTTGGTTTAATTTACATACTGACAGAGCTACAAAGCATTACTGCAGTGACTGCAAAGCAAATAAGTAGAACTGGCATCAAACATGGCTCCTTCAAAATGAAATATTGATTTGCAAGACTGGCATCCCAAAGTGAAAAACAGGAAAAGAAAAAGAGAATGAGAAATGACTTTCCCCTGTCAGCACTAGGAAAAAAACCCACACGTTTTGTAACCAGTACTTCCTTAAATGTTAGAGCTTGAGAGGGGTATTAAAATTAAAACTTATTCTTTGATTGGTGTTAGAGTTAGAGGCCACGGTAACATTTCTCATGACTTAGAAAGGAAAGGAAAAAGGGGGTGGCGGCGGGTGGGGAGGGACATGGCGACTGTGTTAGAGAAGACATCTTAAAAGATTTCCCTGCTCTCTTCATGGTGCTAAGTTTAGCTGAGTAGTCCTCTTTTTGTGGACTATGGCTGTAAGTCAAATTTGAAGGTAGGATGTATGAAAGACCCTAGTAAATTAATAATAATTAAAAAAAAACAACCACAAAAAACCCCCCAACAAAAACAGAAGAAAAATTCTGGGAGTCTGGGATTTTATTCAGAGTCTAGCAGTGACCATTCAGTGCTCTTTAAAAGTATCTGTGATCCTAAAGTACCCCGAATACTAAGTGTTCATCTGAGTTAATCTGAACACGTAAAACCTGGCCGTGTAGATCAATCATTCCCAGCTTTTCCGGAATGCTCCACAACAGCAGTCAGGCAAAGACCTTAGCTCCAAAAATAAAAATATTCTGCCTTCTGCTCAACTGGCCAAAGTCAAATCTTCACTAAAGCTAATTATGAATTGCACACCATTTAAGTGCAACAGTATACATCCTCCTTTGGGCTTTATCTAGTCTTTGGTTTGAAGTTAAAACAAAAAATTAGACATGCCCAACTGGGCTGTATTGCAAAAATCTCACAGAGGTTTAGCAAATGAGCAAAATTAATAAACTAGTGCTTTTCCACTCCTGCCTGTAGATTAATGTAATCTTTAAGTGTTGGAGCCAGTGCCGCTGAGTGTATGAGTGATCTTTTAATGCTTTTTTCACAGTTCCTCAGCCACTCCAAACATGAAGCAACGTCTCTACTGCTCTAAGAATGTTTCCACTTCCAAAAGTGCATGAGGTCATCAGCACAAGCAGTTCCCATGCAAGCCAGCACAGAAGAAAGCTCATAGGTCCTAGAGGAGGAATGAACACCTAGTGCTCAGTGTCCCTCTCCTGAAGGAAAAATCCTGAAAAAGATTTTGTAGAACTTCAAGAGTTCTCTTGAGTGATTTGCTGAAGAGCTTGGATTTAGGCCCCATTCAGCTGCATGGTTTTCTTTCTGCTCTGTCCTGAAAAACTATGATTGGCATTGATACAGTTAAAAGTCTCCATGACTTGGAGATTTTCTCTGTTCCCATCTCAAGGGCCTCTTGTGCTTCCCTGCCCCTACCTCCAAGCGAGTAGAAGAGTAAATCTACACTGGACCGGGCAATCATGGAATTGTTCCCTAAGGAAATTGGCTACTGCTGTGAAATCTTTCTTTGCTGTTGAAGTCACCTTTATGAGGAGCTCTCTTCTCTTCAAAGAACAAATATAGTTAATAATCTCCTACCTAGAAGCACTAATATGCAGCTTGACTGGTAAGTGAAAAATCATTTCAAAGCAGGACATGGTATTATAGCTATTTCTTTTGACTGCAGTGCAGTTTATTATTGTATTACAGCTATTTTGGGAAAGAAGTCAACTTAAAATGTCATATTAATTATTTACAAAATACTGACATAAATGAAATGAAGACTTGACCGAAATAACAGTTCAGTGCCTAACTCTGCCTTCTTAATGAACATAACAGGGAACGGCTGAATAATTTTCTGCTTACACTACCACAATCTCTCCTTCTCTTCCTTTCCCTGCAAAACAGACCATCAAAAAAATCTTAGGCTCAGGCATCTCTGAATCTTGGACAGGTCAAAAATCACGATCAAATCTAGATTCTACCTTCAGATAATGCCAGGGAACTGTTTGGTTTATCTTTATACAACATTCCTTCAACATATGTTACAGTTAGCATCTCAGGGAACACTCACTTTATTTTCAGCTGTGCTTTGAAATATGAGAAGCAAAATAGCCCCAGAATACCATTCTAACTAAAATCAGTCATTGTTTCAGAGTAACTACCATACAAAGAGTATTAACCCTTTCTGACTTTCTTGTCAGATCAGTAGCAGGCAGTTTTCTAAAACATTAAGTCAGTCGGAGCCCAAAGGATAGCATGACTTCTAATTCAAGGTAACTGGAATAAAGAAAAGAGAAGAGAGGCTGATTAATTAGATCTGTACAGTGAACTAATTTGCATCCCTATTCTCACTGGTTTTCTAAAAAGAGAATCAACATGTGTTTGTGCCTCACATCTTCTGTTTCTTCCTCACATTAAAGACGACAGGTTTTGCAGGTGAAAAAAACAATTTTCCTATAAAAAGGTACTATTTCCTATTGGGACACAAATGATTTTTACTGAAGTAAGATTTCCTTCATCACTAGTGCGTTTGGGATAAGAAGCATGGAAATTTGTTCTTGGAGTTCTTCCAAGAACTTGCAGGACTTCCAGCACTGCTGTTACAGAAAATTTGAGAGGTTAATCTAAATTATTTAATGCATCCTGCCACTGCGTCATCTGTCATGTCACCACTTCTGCCTGGCAGACAGACCAGTATAACCCTTCCTTTCAACCTAAGCCTCACCTTGTGCCCAGGATGGGGACCTGTCAGTACAGAAATGATGCACTGGTGTGCCATCCCACCAACCCCTCCTCTCCTTCCACGCCACAAAAGGAATACCTGTAACGACTCTCCCTAAAGAACAGCAGGGCAAGTAAAGGGACAGATCAAGGAATCTTTGCCTATCTTTCTAGCACAAAAAGATGAAGAAAACAGTGAGTCATCACTGAATTTTCCATGCAAGACTGCTGACTGAAATGATAGATCTCACAGCTGCACAGTAACACCCTGTACTATGTTGGAGGAGATCCCTCTCAATCCATTCACGTTTCTGTTTTAAATCATGTTTTTATGGCAGTGAAATTTTACTAGTAATCCCAGCTGCTTTACTGAAGTATTTTGGAGGTCCAAAGATCCTCATAAATTTCTTTTAGCATCTAAGGCTGCACTCACTCATTTAAGTTGAAGTGGCTCTGATACTTTAAAATAAATCTTGCTTTATGGCTTGGTACGATCTGGGCAAATATTAAACAGTTAATTCCCCTTTGACTTCCTGGCCTCGCCAGGGCTATCAAAGTGAACTTCAGTTCTGCTTCAAACCAGCCTGAAATGCAGGTGGGAAGAGTTGTGTTATGGTCCGCATTGCACTGTCTCTGCAACAGCAAACTAATGATATCTCTTTTCATATGTTTTTGTTGGTTTCATTAGACAAAAAGCTGTTTTTCAAACTAAGACTAGATGTGCCATAAACTGTTGGCTTGCACCCTAGGCACATATTCTAAAACATTCCCCTGTTTTGTATAACATTGTTTTCGTATAACATTATTTTCTGCCTTTCCCAGAATGGGGGAACCTAACTTATCTATCTGTAAATATTTCATCTTAAAATGAACAGATCCCTTTTCACCACCCCATTCCATCCAACTTTCTTGCCCTGGACTCCACTTTTGCCAGCATTTTGTGTAACTATGTCTTTTGATAACTCGAATAAGTAGTTTATTGCTATGCAGGCTTCAGGAGCGAAACGTCACTGGCTGAGAGGGAGCAAGTATTGGTCTTGACAGTTTGGATGCTGCTTCCTTTCTCAAAGATGACTTTTTTGACAGCACCAGAAAGCTTTGTCTGTTTTCAAACTCTAAGATATGACAGGGACTCAGAATGTAGGATAAGACAGACCATGCCAGGTCAGTGTTTTTGTCTACACAAGCTTACGGTCTCTTTGAATTTATAAACTAGCAGAGGAAAAGATGCTGGGGAAAAGGAGGGTGAAGAGTATCTCAAATGCTTGCGATAGGTATGCTTTCCACATCCAAACCCTGATGTATTCAAGAGGAACCACATAGCCTTTGTTAAGCTATACATCCCATGCTTAATTGAGAAATGATTCTTAATAAGTCCTGGAGAGCTACAGGTCTCTCTATCTCTCAAATGGGAAACAATCATATCTCACGGCAACTCATTACGTATTCTTTTTGTACCATGAGTTGTTTTAAAACCGTGAAATTAGTTCTGGCAGAGTGTACAGAGAAACACCCATGAGATGAGACTGAACGAGTTATGTAAGGTTTCCACACATTCCTCATGAACGTTAACTCTTCATGGCTAGAAGTCAGCCTTTTTAGATGAAGAAATTACTGTAGTATATAAAGTAAATTCATGAAATATATAAATATATGTAGTATATAAAGGAAACATGGCTTTTTTTCTTCTCTCTCTGACATTCTGTGTATACAACATCTCTTTAGAATCTTCATGGTTGGAAAGGACCTTCGAGATCATCGAGTCCAACCAAAGAACCTACGATCTCTGCCACTAGAGCATGCCCTGAAGTGCCACATCTAGATGTTTCTTAAACACCTCTAGGGATGGTGACTCAACCACCTCCCTGGGCAGGCTGTTCCAGTGCCTGACCACTCTTTCAGTAAAGTAATTCCTCCTAACATCTAATCCAAGCCTCCCCTGCCGCGACTTCAGACCATTTCCTCTGGTCCTCTCATTATTCACCTGGGAAAAGAGGCCAACACTCACCTCTCTACAACCTCCTTTCAGGTAGCTGCAGAGGGCAATGAGGTCTCCCCTCAGCCTCCTCTTCTCCAACCTAAACATGCCCAGCTCCCTCAGCCTCTCCTCATATGACCTGGTCTCCAGACCCCTCACCAGCCTGGTAGCTCTCCTCTGGACACGCTCCAGCACTTCAATGTCCCTCTTGTACAGAGGGGCCCAGAACTGAACGCAGATTTATTTATGTTTGGCAAAGAAACCTCCTTTCTCCATTGTTTCTTTTGATGCTTAGATAGTTACCATGAAATATGACTGTTATCAAATAAAGAAGCGTACAGTATCTATAAGGTGGCTGAGCTGGAGCTGCCTGTGCTGACAAGTAAATTGACCCTTCTGTGTGGTATACTGAAAACTTTTCAAAATGTATCAGACCCATTAATATATGTAACGGCAGAGGAGGACACAACTGCCAGAAAACAAGATCAATGCGACGATCTGCCTGATGGGTTGGACTCTCGCCTGGATACCTTGGACTCTCCAGCAAGGATCACAAGTCTTTCCAAAGACTGTAGCCACTGTAACTATCAGTGAGCTTTTAGCCTTTCTCAGAAGAATATTAGCCCTTGAATAGTAGCACACACTTTTTTTTTTTTTTTTTTTTTAGATACTAGGGTTAGTGAATTCCAGCCTTTAAAGCCGGAATTCTTCTATTGTCCTGCTCAGCCTAGAGAGGTACGATGACAACTGGGGTCAGGTTAATGGTATAGCTCAACAAATGCAAATTTGGAGCTGGGCAGAGATTCCTTGTGCTCTCCTGCAAGTACAACAGAAGATCAAGAAACTAAGCTAAAACTTTTGTTCAGTTTTGAGAGCTATGAATGGGGTCAGGAAGGAGCTGCAGCTCAAATACAGATAAGATGGGATCTGTTGTCATTCTCCATTTACAGAGAGGCTCCAGCCCATTGCTGACTAAATCAACAAGCCTGTGTGTGATAACACACAGTGTTCAAAGAGACAGAGGGAAAAATTCATGCGACTGAGTGTCAGGACACAGTAGGGTCTCTATAAAAGCACTACTGCAAACTCAACCTTCTTGAATTACAGGTAGACTCATAATTGCTCGGGATATGAAACAATAAATCACGTGAAGCTTTCAGTGAAAGCTTTAATTCGTTAAGTTCATGTTGAAAAGATTTTGCAGGAAAACCTCGCTGCTTGCTAGGCCTTTAGGAGTGCAATCTAGTGAATGAACTGCCTTTGCAGAGTTGCTGGAAAACAGGCTAGTTCTTTAGAAACGCAGCTCTTTTTACTCTTTGCATTTTAGCAAGAAATTCAAATTCTTTGACAAAAACACAGCGGAATAAATGACAAAAAAACCAACACAGAACAGAAGTAATATATTAGCTAGATTCAGTAGCTTAGATAAATAGAAGGAATACATTTTCATTGTATAGCAGAAGGTGACCACCACTTTTGAAAAAACCTTCCACATATTACATACGTCTCAACTTATGAAATTTCTTAAGTTCTGAGGATAGAAATGTTCTCATTTAAGGCTATGTGAAGTTAATGAAAGGAAAAAAGAAGATTCACTTTTTAATTTCTAACAATCTTCTGTTGACATACTCTGCTACATACATAATGAACAAAAAAGTCAGAGGCTTCCTGTTAACTGATGGGTGTTGAAGTTCTGAATGTTATACAAATTGCAAGAAGAAAAAAGTCTCATTGGCTTGTTCTAAAACTGAATTGGGCCATTAAAAGAGGAAACAATTTTAGCTGCTTAAGTATTTCTCAAAGCAAATGGGACCCTCGAGTTCAGCAAAACTGTAGTGCTGTTTCCAAACGTCTTATTTTCCTCTCTTTAAACGCTCTGGAAAATTGCTCTGAGTATGATGCCAAAATGTAAAACTGAAAAACACAAAGGATATTAGGACTGTCTGAATTACAGATGTCTCTAAAGACTAATGGCATAAAGATGTAAACCAGACTGACCTTAAATGTCCTTATTCTCAACCTGTTTAAAGGTCTTGTGTTTGTTTCTTAGAGCTTACTTTTATGCTTGGGCTGACTGGAAATTATGATAACCATTCATAGAAATCCTATAAAAAGAATCTACAATTGCTCCTTCATGCAACTGAGACCAGTGCATGTGTTACAAATAGGTAAGTTTTCTAAAATCCTTGCCGACTTTTCTCTACAACAGGTACAGCACTAGAGAGGCACATACAAATCAATAGCCCCAGTGGAATACAAGAGCTCGCTGCAACATGTCAGCATCTTCCCCCAGACATTAAAATGTAAAGAACCATTCACTGGCAGCTGATGAAAAAAAGAAACCAAAAAAACCCTATACAACAAGCGCTTCTGTTGATAAAAAAAAAGAAAGAGACAGAAAATCTTTCAGGATGTCCTTCCCTGTTTACTACTGTGGACACTTGCCATATGAGAGGGCATAAAGGAGTGAAGACAGATAAAGACTTCCAGTGGTGTAATTCAGCTTTAAAGTTACAAAAGAAGAGAACACCACATAGCTCTTGGAGCTATTGCTTGCTACCTTTATCAAATTCCTGGTATTCCATTGCCTGTTGCCCTGAACAATGTTGGTTTTATTTTGTTTAATGTAAAGGTTATTACCGAGGTTAGAAAACCAAGGCAATTGGTTGTCATTGTTTTAATAACAGTAAAGTAAAAAAATTGTCTTTACAATTACATCACTTAATCATTGTCTCTTTCTCTGCCCATTCCAGAGGAGACAATAGAATTTACTTCTGAATGCAGTGATGTGCACTGCTGGAAATTCATCATGTTTTTGCTCCAAGTGATACCTAACATTCTAAAGGTATCCTTGACTTGATGCTTCAAAATACCTTTCTGTATGCCAACAGAACTCTGCAAGGACTGAAATTCAGCCTCTGTCCCCTGAACCTCTAGGAGTGGAAAGGAAGCTATATACTACTATCACTGACTCACTTCAGTAAGATTTTTTTGTGCGATTTGATCCTTCTTTCCAACTGACAGTGAACGGAGACTGCTGCTCTGAATGTACAGTATGCATGACTGAATGCATGGCATAGACAGTTCTACCTCAGACTGAAAAAGGACAACGTAGGATATGACCCTCTTAAAAGCTGGTCCGAGTCCTTAGGAATGTGTTCTGCTGCTCTGGAACACCCCTGGCTCCATTTGCTCTTAGTGATGACTAGCTCTTTCCTCACTGCTGCTTTCATATTGGTGAAACTGAGATGAGACTGAAGAGTCAAATCTTCCAACACTTTAGGAAAACGTGAGGTTTAAACTGATCTCTAATTGCAAAAAGTATTAAAACTAACCAGCCCCCTTCTCCCCCAGACGTTTAAGCTTCTCTGTGAGTTTTTGTCTGTGGATGTATTTTGGGGACCGGTGGGAGCAGGAGGAGACTACTTGCAGTCAAGTAAATGGTTTTGGCAGAAAATACTTTTTCTGTGAAACCAAGACATAGCTTGAATGGTGATTTCATCTAAATTATGATTACTTCGACATAATCTACAGCCTATCTACAGCAAGGCTGTCCTCCAGCTTACAAGATTCAGACCTACGGATTTATCCTAATACAGTTAAACTCTACCTCCAACAGCCAAGGGAACACCCGCTACCACATGACTTGCTTCATTGCTCAGAGTTATGCTGACAACAACTCAAAGATCTCTCACTCCCACAGTAAGCAACAGGATCTCCAATTGTAAATGACCAGCTATTTGTTAGCCCAAGCCAACATCCAGTATTACAGCTTATAAAAGTAAATGCAGACCCTCCCCTGTTAAAAAAAACACTGAACAAAAAAGAAAAAAAACCCCAAACAACTCCTCCCAAACCCCCCAAAACCAGTGTAATACTAAAGCAGATGAGTAAGTGACTTAGGAATAGAAGGCAAAAAATTCTGTATTCCATATGATTTCCACCTTCTTATGGTAGAAGGCCAAAACAAACCATAGCACCTTCTAATACTGAGAGTGGAAAGCAGCATAATTCGTTTACCTTCACTTGCACAAGTATTTCAACTATGAGCTTTATGGCTCATCTCTAAAGAGCCTGGGCTACAGCCAATGCATCTTCAATATGTATTTTGGTTGGTGAAATACTGCTTGGAATATTTCCCTTTTTCTTAGAAAAGTCAAAGCTGTCAGAAGTCTAAGTTTTCTGCTCTTTCTTGCTCTATTTTTAAGGCACTTAAGAAAAGGAAACACCCATCATCAAGTTGAAAATAGCACCTAACTCATTATGTGTTCTTATAACTTCATCTTCCCTAACCAAAATAATGCAAGTCACCAGAACCAAGCACACAAGACTTTCCATGTTAACAGGCCATTTTCAACTGGCAATTTCAAGTAATGAAAAATCAAGAAATGTGAAAAATAAGTTGTCTAAACCCCATCCGGTTTTATAAACAATTTAGTTACATTTTTACAGTGATGGTAAAAGGTTAGTCATGGTACCATTTTTGTAGACCTTGGTACTCAGAGTTTTCAAAGAAATGATGACTAGAATTTCTGAATAGGGCACAATCATTTTTCTATGTTTAGCTCTGAAGTTACGTCTTGACGAAGAGCTGAAGAGTTTCGACTGAAATTAAAAAACTTAAAGCAAGGAAAAATTGGAAAACCCCCTGTTTGTAGTGATTTCAGCAAAGTCAGAGGTAACTGAGATCACTGCTTCCCTAATGGAAAATGCCAACTGACTAATTAGCGATAAAGCTGTATCCACAATACGTCAGCCTGAGCTACAAACCAAGCAATGCTCTTACTGCTCAGTAGCTTCAGAAGAGCGATGCTACCATGGCAAGTGAGACTGCTAGAACTTCAGCGTTATTCTATGTAGTCCTATTTCTCAACAAACCAAACAAGACAATTTTTAAAGTTTAAGGTTTAAGAGAAATGTATCACTAAAATCTAGTAAAATCAATTTCTTCTGTATTTCTATATTAAAAAAAAGCTCAACATACGAAACCTTGTGGCTAAGAATTTTGGTTATCTTTCAAGATAAAGCAGGACGCATGAATTCAGCTAATTTTACCTCTCCTATTTAATATTCCTTTTCCTGCTATTGCATTTAAGTAAAACTATGAGAGCTATCTTGTATTTATCATAGTGTCTCAGTGCTGCATTTTAGAAATTGCAAATGTTTGAAAGGAAGTCCAATAAATAAAGAAAAAAATGCACCTAAGTCAATTTTGATTAAATATACCTTGCTAATACTAAAAAGGGCACATTTCAGTATTATTTTTGAAACCAGATATAGTACTTAAATGAAAAATTATTTGTTAATATGCCCATTTTTATAGCTGTATGAAGCATTCACTGGAATTATTTAGGCAATATGTAATAACTACAATACCAGCTGCATGCCTCTGTTAAACCCAATGTGCAAACAGTCTGAAAGTAGGAAAACAGATTAGATATTAGAGTTACATAATAATTATACAGCCTTCCCCCTCTTTACATCCATTCCTCCTGCATTCTACTTATAGTTCCATGGTTTAATCTGGAGACTTGTCATCCGTTACATATTTCTAGATAGCATGCAGAAATGCAAGCAGGGTGAGAGCCGTTAAACTTCCCATTTCCTCCCATATGCTAGATTGTGGTTAGGGCACTGATCTGACCTCCATCGCTACAGTCGCAAGTCTCTTAAGATCATTGCTGTGATGGAGACCCTAACATTATGAATACAAGTATCCAGAAGAAAGGCTGCTGCGGTTGAGAGAGTATAGTTTTGGGTACAGTCTGTCCTTTTTCTCTTCAGATTTGTATATGTATTAAATATTTTCAGGTACACACTCTCCTAATCCTTATTCAAGACACTTACCACACCTACTAAAGGGCAGTGAATGCTGCAGTCTTCACAATAGCTAAATTCTGCTGTGTAGATCATTATCTTGTACATAAATATATTAATGGTTTCACATTTCATTTTTCTACCACTAGAATTCCCCCTTGCTTGGGGGCCTAAGATTTTTTCTTTCTTTCCTTCCCCCCACTTTTTAAAGATTCCCGAGCATATAGTTTTATGTTGCACAGTTGAATAGTTGTCATACAGTTTTGTATCTCTACGAAACATGCCCCTAAATTACGCTTTCACTTATGGTCTTTTAAAGAAATAGTTTCCCAGCTGTGAGGATATCAGAGGTTTAGTTAACTGATAAATATTTCAGGAGTTTACTTTGGATATTGATGATCTTTTCCTTAAACTGGAATATAGAATATAGATGGAGAGTATTCCTCCTTATGATAAAATATATTCTGGACATGTTTCCCCTAGAGACTTAGACACGGTACACAAAAATCTTACTCTTCAGTTATAAAGTTAATTATAAGGAATGTATTCTGACATGAGGAAGTTCCTGAGACTTGTTCAGAAAACTACTTTTCTCTCCTTTACAGGAAGTCAGAAGAAGCCTAACAGCAATCTAATCAAAACATGCAAATGAGGTCAACTTTCTTGAAGGGTTGTAGGATTTCTCCAGAGAAATTTACAGAATGTCCTGGCACAGAGGTATTTTCTTAAGTCACTGACTTTGTCTTCTGTGATTCTATACCATTCTATAAGGCCTTCTTGTCAGTTTGTACTCTCTGCTGGGTACAGATGCCCCAGCTGGGGAGACACTTCATTTTTAATTTAATTCTGAACACCTCAAAGGATGGTAAGCTTCAGGAAGAAAGAGAATTACAGAATCTTACATTTAGCCTTCCAAAGTAATAATAATCTGATAAATAATAATTTATTCAACACTCAAACTTAAGTTAATTGACTTTATTTAACATTGAATTTAAAGCTATGGTCAAAGCAACTGTTTTCTTCCACTGCCAATTCACATAGAAGCTGACTTTGCACGCAGACTGAGATAAGAGTAAAATAAAGTCTCCCTGTTTTCTTGACTCTGTTCCTTCTCTTAGCTGTCTGTACCATCCCTTTCCATGGCATTTGGTGAGAGGCTGATGAGCTGAAGAAGCTGTTAAGATCCAAGTGCGTGCAATGAGCGTTAAGCCATTTTTATAGAAGCCATATTAATTTGGCTGAGAATTAGAATGAGCATTCGGGAAACCCCGCCTAACAACCAAAGGAGGGGGTTCTGCAAGCAACCACCACCAGCATCCTGCCTTTGCAATAGCTTATACCAGTGATATGTTAACGTGGAAGATGAAAAATACATCAGGTTCTTTTCAGTACTGTAAAAGCACACACTTCCATGGATTACACAGATAAACTTGCATGTAATATCAAATCACCATATTTTGGTTTCCCACAGTTTGACAAAAGGCATTAACATATTACAGCCTTCCTGGAGCTTGCATTTATGGTAAACCGTCTGATGAACTTCTAATTTTCTCATATTATATACAGCTTCCTGCTTATCGTGTGTCTACTGAAATTGCAACGCGTAACTCTGGCACCCAGCAATTTGTGCAAAACCACACATAAGCATCTCTCTACAAATAGACCATATCGCATTTAACAGTACCACCGAGCTTGGTGCCTCTGATAAAGAAAAGCACCAAAGGGACTTCAGCATAAGTGGAACAACAATACCATTCCAGCCTACTCACATACTGGGGATGACATTTTCAGAAAAGCATATAAGACAAGTACAGCAATTCCTATGAAATGGTGACCGATTAAAACACACAAAACTGAAACAGGCCCATTTGGAAAACAGACTGAATGCTCAGGGCACAGGATTCAAGAGTGGCATGTAAAAGGCCCCAGTCCAGTGATTAATTATTTACACAGAGTGGACAAGCCGCACCAAGGCAGCCTGAGAGGGCTCCAGGGCAGAACAGCCAGTTGCCTGTCGGTCCAGGGTTCGCCCAGCTGCTAAAACACACAGTTCTAACCCCTAATCTCATTGAAGCAGGGCTGGGCCTTGAACCTGAATGGCTTTGGCAACTAGATAATGAACTCATAAGAAGAAATCCATTCCGCATCCAGATGAAATGCAGAATTTTGTACATTACTTGCAGATTAACAGGGTCAGAACTATCCATTCACGCTAAGAGAGCTGGAGAGGTTCAGAGGGACAAACCCACTCTTTTTCCGTATTTAAAGACATGCCGGTCAGACACGCTCCAAGTCTGGGGTTATGTCTAGAAAGAGAAGTCTCTTCCTGCAAGCTTCTTCATGTGCATGTTTCTTCACGCATACCTTTGCACACAACAACAGTATGTCAAAAAGTAACCAGCCTATGTCTTCCGCATACACCAAAGCAAAGCTCATCTAACCGCATGTACCAAAAAGTTACTGGTTACTCTACTCCCATATGAGCATGCATAAAGTGTTAAAATTGAAACTTACACATATCACTACAATTTAAAAAACCAAAAACCCTCTTAAAAATCATACCTGTAAAAAACATATCTCAGTAAGTATGATCTAATGAAGACATTGTTACAATTATTTTTATTATTATATCAAATATTATCATAGCTGAATTATTGAAATATGAATAATCACTGAGGAAACGTAATGGCACCAATCCTATTTGATTTTTTTTGTAGAAAAATAATAAATAGTGATTCTGATGCATTTTTAAGACTTCTGTTCGCTAAACGTAATTTCACAAGTGAGTAGGTTTTTTCCTGGAATTGCCTAATTACTATATTTATCCCTATATTTTCTTATTACTTTGTATTGCTTACTTACTCTTAAAGGTGTTCTTATAATTCTGACAGAAAGCATAAACTCCGGTCTGCCCCTCAATTCATATACAAATCTGAAGAGGCAGAATTTATCTCTGTAAACAAATCTGCCACGATCCTGATGTCTAAACACTTACAAAGCAGATGCTTAACGTTCCAAATTGTGCAACTCAAATAGTGCCTGACAAGTAGAAATAACAGCAGAATACTGATCATGACATCAGGACTACCTGGAGATTTGTTTAATTCCCCCTCCAGCCCCCAGGCTCTCAAGAGGAAAGCTCAGAAAGGAATTCTCTCTAGACTAGTATTAGGAGGCTAAGGAGTGCAAAATCCCCAGCTACAGCAGTGCAAATCACAACCCAGATTGGTGAGGGCTCCGGTTCCTTAACTCCAACAATTCTGACCTGGGCACGATCAGCACAAAAGTTTTCTAAACCCTGAACCAGATACATGTTCCAAAACAGGGTTTTTTTGTTGCATTATATTGAAAGGAAAAAAATTGGCTTCTATTTTTAACAACTCGATACTAAACCTCATTTGACGTAAATGCCAAAGGGAGAGTTAACACCAAGTAGGATTTTTCTCTTTCCGTTACTCCTGCTCCCCATTGAGAAGGGTGTAATTTATTGAAAACTGGCTGATACTTTCCTGGCTCAGAGATGATAACTTTTTAAAAAAACAATTTCATCTTTTCTTCACATTATACTGCAAGCGTAGGCATTACTCTTCTCTTGAATATATGTCATTTAACCCTTTACAATGCTTTTGATCCACAGATCAAACAGCATTCATTCCACATTAATTCACTACAACCTGCAATTCTCTCAGGTTTTACTATATCATCATCCTTGCTTTAAAAATGGAAAAGCAATTAAGTGACTTCCCAATACCAGACAACATGCCAGTGGCTTAGCAAGTACCAACACCCATGAATCTGGAAGTACAGGCTCTCTCTATAAGCATCATTCCATTCTCTCAAACAATGGGCCACAGTCTCTGGCCTCATAAAACCAGAATAAGTTAATGCATCTCCACGGAGTCAAATTCACATCATGTAAGTACAATTAGAATCAGACACAAAATATTTAATTAGATTTTGGATGTAGATTTTTCAGCCCACAGTGATTTAGCACAACTGAGTCACTCATCCATTATAAAAAGAATAATACTGACGACTTACTGTTAGTACAGATTAGAAGTAGTTGAGATGAAAGCTGGGGGGAATGGGAGACGTTGTTTTGATTCCTATACAATTCTGCTTTTTTCACTGGAGTCATGCCAGGGTGAATGCAAACGGGTCCAAATTCAGGCTAGAAAACCCAAAGCCTAGGGGTTCCTTACTACAAAATCTGGGCTACCTGTCCTCAACCATTAAAGCATTTATGCAAAACAATTATAAAGAGCCACACTGAATTCAAGGAACTAGTCATGCACTCAGTTCCAAGAGAAGATGGAATGGCACTTATTGCTTAATTGACCTTAAAAGCCATTTCACAATCCTCAATTCATATTATAAGAACACAAATGAGC
Source organism: Larus michahellis (assembly GCF_964199755.1). Taxonomy (NCBI): domain Eukaryota; kingdom Metazoa; phylum Chordata; class Aves; order Charadriiformes; family Laridae; genus Larus; species Larus michahellis. The sequence continues at coordinate 18,755,591 of NC_133904.1, forward strand.
TAAACAAAGAACAACAAAGCTGTGCAGAGGCTACAACTGCAATGGCTCTCCTGCATCGCCAGATGCTGGCTAATAAATCTCAGCTAGCTAAAGCAAATAGCCACAAAAGCAAAGCATATTTGATCCTGAATATATTGAATTAGGAATTTCAATTGTGGTAACAAATCAAGTTCGATCAATTATCTCACTAGAAGAATAACTTTTCTAGGTGTCAAGCTGCACTAAGATTACAGAATCCTTCTAAGAAGCCTAGTTAGAGAAACAGTTACTAAAGAAGACCATGTAGGTCAAATTCAGGTAAGTCTGAAAAGTCTGGACTGTATCTTTGAGTTTATGGAAGAGATTTCAATTTATATTAATACCTTGAGAATGAAGCCCAGGCTTTCAAACACACAGAGATGAATCCTGCACTTACTATTTAACTAATAAGTTACTAAGTAGATTTAGAGCCAAAACGCTTAAAAACAAGGGGGATATAAAGAAAGTGCAAGTGCTTCCCTCATTTTCAGTATGTGCTGGATAGTATACAGAAATAGTGTGGTTGGAAGCGCATTGCCTAGGGCTGGCTCTCGTAGTCGATATGACACTAGATTGCCTTCGAATTTTAGGGACTTCTCAATAGCTTAATGAACAAACAGGTCAAAGAAATCCTTGTTCACTTCCACAATCTACTTACTGCAATGGAACCAGTCACAAATTTTCATCAGAAATTCTGAGTAAGCAACAAGACTTCTCTAAAGATTTAGAAAAGCTGTCCAAGGCTCAGGCATAAAGCCAACCATGAGGACAGAAAGTGAGCATATTTTATTCTTGCTAGATGGCAGAGATGCCACTGCAACATGTTCTCCTTGTCAGCAGCCCACAGTTCTGGCAGGGTTAACCATGACAGACTCCCTCTGCAGAGTGGGTTACTGTACAGCATCAAGACAGACATTTTAGAAAGTACTTTACTGTACTGAATTAAAAGCAGGTTGTCTTTCCTCCCTTTCAGACACTTTCTTAAATGTGTGACATTGTTCCATTTTTAAATTGTTTTCAACTGATTAGTATTTGTATCCATAGTGCCAGGCAGTGAACAAACATAGAAGAAAACATGCAATCCATCATCTAAGAAGAAACTGCAGAATACAAGATCGTCTACTTCAGAAAATTATCCACTCTGTGTAGTAAGTATACTTTAAAACAATTCTTAAAAGGGGGAGGGAAAGGTGTTGTTTTTAAGTTTACGTTTTCTAAGTCCAAAAAGAAATATCCTTATGGTATCATCCAATCTGAACTCCCTCCCTCCCAAAACCCACCCAAACCAGACCTTGCAACAGTGCCAAAAATGCAAAGAAAATCAAAGAAGGATTAACACCAAAAAATAATAGGGGAGGAAAGAAGCTTACCAAATGTGAAGTGATTCATTACCAATCTTAGTCTTTGCAGATAGTGAAGGAAAAAATTGCTAATTTGTGTGTCTCTATGGCACTGCAAAGCCCATTTCAAGCTTTGACAGAGTTTACTCATTTCTCCACCCTACATAGGTATTTGACTTTGCTTCCTAGTGCTGTACTATAGTACTGAAAGAAGCCTAACAACCTACTGTTGGTGTTTTTGTGTTTGAAAAGCAGTCTGGGATCACCAGCCAAAACTATGAAGAGAGAGTGAGAAAGAAAGAAAACTTATCCACTCACATATATGTGATATGCGTAATGAAAAATAGCCAGCAGGCCAGCAGCTTTTATGGCTTTGCTTCTGCCTTAACTTCAGAATAGACTTTAAGAGCTGCTGGCAGTTAGAAGACCACCAGGAGACAGGTGAAAAGCATTTATGTTTCCTCTCTGGCAGGGAGACACAGAGGAAAAACTCATCAATTCCCATACTACCTTTAGATATTTGCTGCCAAGATCTGAGGGAGAAGGTTAGCGTTGTTAGTTTCAGTTGGGAAACACAGATAAGGAAACAGATTAGATTTATGACCGCTAATGCAACTTTTATGCTGTCTTAGCATATAGTAAGTTTCATATTCTTACCTCATTACATAAAAATATCTGAAAACGTAAGCCCAAAGCTTCAAAATCCCAAACACATTAGAAATCCTAATTTTAAAACACATGGGTGTTTAAGTTTTATTCTTTCCTGTTGCCCTTAAAAAGTTTTCAAAGACTATACAAGAGTCATCAAAAACTTTCCAATTTGAGTCTAAAAATGGAAGTAAACAACACTAATAGAACTGAAATTTCAGCTCATTAACATTTTTTCTTTTGTTGTGGGCTTACCGTGATTTGCTAGGATACATGTCTGTTCAAGAAACAGGGTAAATGTCATAGTTTCTTTAACACTTTTATCTTCATAAACAAAACCAGAGCCAATTACCACAAGACTCAAAAAAGGACGGGAAACTTTCACTAACATTTGAATTACCATTATTACAAGAAGTCTAGGGTCAACTGACGTTAATGCAAAAAAACCCAAAGCAAAACAACTCCCAAACAACAAAAAACAAAGTCAAACACTAAAGCAAAACCCAAAAAACAAACCCACCATCAAAAGAATAGTTTTCCCCATAGGTGCCTAAATCAGCTGTCATCCAATACACACTTTATTAACTTTAAATAGGCTACAGTTTAGGGAGTGCAGATGGGATAGTTATTTTTCATGTATGATTCAATGGGTAAAATATATGAACATCAATACAATCCTCACAGAGGTATCACTATCCAGTAAGTACTCATCAGCATATGAATACAAGGGCTTTTTCCTCCTACTTCCCTTCCCTCAGGTTGGGACAAAGTTACTGTCTTTTCCAAGCTGCCTAGCATATTTCATAGTGACTTCTATAAAACAGGAGCTCCCTTTTTTGTATGTTTGCAGTACTTACAAACTACAAGCTCAGTCTTCACATGTAAATAATAAAAGCGGAATACATTAGATGGAAGAAAAATTACAACATGGAAGCAAACTGCTTTTGTGAAACATTATATGTTCTGAGAAAATTTTTAAGGCACAGTAAACAATCCAACTGCTGTTGACTTTCTCTACTGCTTGAGGAAGGAATGCAGGTGAATTTCTTTCTGTAACACTGAAAATGTTGGGGGGAAAAAAGAAAGCAAAGGTGGAGTGTGTTTGGAAAGCTGGAGGGCTTAAATCTTGCTTTTCTACTGATTTTGTGTGTGCGAGGAGGCAAATTGCTAATTGAGACTGTTTTGTTTTCTTCAAATGTTAAATCATTACCTCCCAAAACCTCCTGGTGGTATTGTAAGGATTAACACTAGATCTAAGAGTATTCTGAAAATGACCCAACCGACTCCTTACCTTCAGTAAAGCAGCTTCAACATCTTTTAGGCAGGGCTAGTCTGGTGGGAATATCAGAACGCTTCTTCAAACTGTTAGCATAACAATTACACATACGTATGCGGATTATTTGGTCCAGGAAAAAACAATAGGAATTTTTGATTCCTACACAAGCCATCCAAATTTTCTGAATTTTTGCATGTTGTCAGCATTGAATTTCCAATATATCCTAAGCAAATGGTGATTAGAATATCAGCATCATCTCTGGTATGTAAACTGCACTGAAGACCAAGTGAGGGGTTTAGGTTTACACTTTTCCACACCTCCAAAATACACATAAACAGGCACAAGCACAAGGTACTTCCAACTCTAGCTTGTCAAATTACTAAACCAAAGGATAGGCATTTCTTTGATAAAACCAAAGGAATACCTAACAGTTTGAAATGTTTATTTTTTAAGTTAATCGCCATGAATGTTAACTTCTCATTTCTCTACTGCTGTTTTTCTTTTTTACTTTCTTTTTTGGTCTTTGAGGAAATTTCTAAGCTAGACAACAGATTTTGCAGCTACTGAATCTGAATACAGGAAAAAATGCAAAGCTCCTTTACTTGCTTTTTGGTGTAAGACCCCAAAACCACAAACCAAATGTCATAATGAAACTGATAAAAATATGGTCAGATAAACATTTTTTTGAGAAATATCTTTGTGGAAGCTTAGCTGTTTCTACCAGATTTCTAGCACAACCATATTGGCATTAGATAGCTGACAAGTAGTGGGGAAAAAAAGAAGGGTTCCTTGCCCTGCACTTCACAAGTGTCTTCCAACACAAATAAACCAACACCTAAGAGTTTAATGCTGTTCTGCAGGACTGTACAACTGATTGCAGTACTCTGCAACACTGATAAGATCTTCATCTGCATCATGTCATAATGTGGTAAAAGCAAGCACCCTGAAAAACTCTTTTTAAACTTAGCCACACTTCCATTTTATTCATTTGACATGTTAAATTAAGATTGTTTAAATCTTCTTTCTGCTACAGCTGAAATTCCCACGTAGCTATGATTGACAAGTTTTAGAGAAAGCATGATTGTCTCTCATGAAGTATACATTACTATAATATACATACCATAAAGTTAGTATTTTATTGAACTGTTTACGGCTGAAAAGTTGACCAGATAGCATTTAAGTGTAATTGCAGGAACCAGGCAGGCTCAGAAGACAGCAGAACACCATTTTTACTATAGTCATGTACAGGCAGTGAGAACTCAGGTGAAACAAACCACTAGAAAATTTTGGTTAAATAGTTAAGTAATGTTTTGTCAATATCAGAAGTACCATTTTATATCAGTATTTGTTTTCAGACTGAAATGGCTTTAAATGCCATAATTCTCAGCTTCAATTAAAACCCCAAATTTTTGGAAGCAAGCACTTTAATGTGATCTACTCGTGTATTGTTGAAAATACAACCAAGATTGTGTCTGTGCCCCCTCCTGGATGCTAAGCACTTCAGAAAATCTAGATGGGGTCTTTGTCAGTATCTCTAAGTTGGGCTCTTTTGCGCATCGGTTTGCAATGATAACAGAACAGATAAAAGAAGAAAAACATATTAAGCAATTACTATGGTTTTGAAACACTTATCCCTTCCAATAGTGCTTTTCCCACAACCACAAAACAAAACTCCCGCAGATATAATTGTTATAGGGCTCTATCATAAAAACTGCCACCCACAACTAACCTGAACTGCGCAGTATCACAGCGATATTGGAAGGGTTAGCACTCTGTGGGCAGTGTGTGCCAGTACAAGCAAGTGTTCAGGGGTTATACAGTTCATGTGCAACCCTCTGATTCGCTTTTAAGGACAGCAGGAAAAGACACACATATTTAAACTGAAAGAGGCTTGCAAGAGGGTTGAAGAAATCATAGCTAGATGTGGTGTAGATTAGTTTGGAAATGAGGAAAAGGATTTATGTTTTGATTTGACCAAAGCTCTCTGTGTGTATGATGTAAAATTATCATAAGCTGTTCCAGCTAGATTTAGACCATGAGTAGTGGAAATACATTCAGTTACTTTCACATTATTCAATTGAGGTTGAAAGAGCTGAAGAATGACTAATACTGTAAGATTTCTATTACATCTATTCCCGAATGAGTCCAAGCCTACTTGAGAAACTTTTGCCCATATAGCACTGCTGGTTAGAAGCGTGATTTTTTTTCCTTTTTATTTTGCAACGGCACTATACCAGAAAGAACTGTAGCACAGAGGCAGTTATACCACCATGAGTGTTTTCACTTCTGTAGCTTACTGTATTCAGGGAACTGACAGAAGTTGCATCATCAAAAACACTTTTTTGTTGTGTAAATGGGGTTTATCCCAGATGGGTTCAGTAGCAAAGCTATGCCAGCAAACAATCCGTAACACAAATCAGTAATCTCTTTTGCCATAGCCTTTATAGTGTGCCTGTACCAAAACTGTAATGAAACTTCCAGTTTTGCTACACAACACAGTTCTCGCACTTCTGCAAAACTGTGCTGCAGGTGTTATGCAGGCAAAAAACTTAAGGTTTGAAATTTAGAATGCTTTCACTTACCAGTCTTCAAGGCTTAATCTGATCTAGCTCCAGTAACATGGGGGCTTCTAGAACACAATATACTGACTTATTTGAAATGTCTACCAGTGGAAGAAGTTAATTATGGTCTAGATGTGCCTACTTGTTTTTGCTGACTGCAAAGAAAACCTATGTAAGTAGTTCAAATGTGAATGTTTTCAATGCTGGCATCTAAAGGTCCATGCGATGAATCCCCCCTACTGCCTGCTCCATACTTTTACAGCTCTCACATCAGCCTCCTTTCTGGCATGACAGATATTTGGTCACAATATAGATGCATTATAAGAGTTATTTCTTTCTCTTACTCCTTCTCAAGCACCACAAGCTTTCAAAAAGCCAGTTGCAAAATCACAGTCTTGTGATGAACAGTAGAACCAGCTACTCAGATCATTCTGCCATTTGGCTGAAGAAATTGATAGACTGGAAGAAATACTGACCTCTAGGAAAAAAAAGCTAAGTCAGTGCTTGCCAGAATTTCAGAAGTTCTCACTTTTAGGAAAGTTTTCGGATTCTCTTGTGATGCAATAAACTAGTATGAACATCTAGGAAAAAGCTGTCATTAAAAGTTAGTAGCCAGCAAGGTAAAAGAGATGCAAGGACACAGGACAGCATGTGATGATCTAGTAGCATAAACATGGCCCTTACCACATGAGATAGGATTTGACCTTTCATTCAGCAGAAAGATAGAGATATTACATTTGTTTAGCAATGTTTCTATGAGCAATTCTCAAAAAAATTAGATAATCTGAATAGACAACATATCTGATAATAAAATCAACCCACCCTTCATTTGAGCTTACATCTGCGAAAAAGTGTAAGTATCACACAACTGTGGCTCATTTGTTATAGTAACTGCTGATGATTAAGCCAAGTATTTATTTCTGTATATCTGCAACAAGGGCAGATATAAAGGTCCGCAACCATCTTGACAGCAAGCTCATTTATAACATCACTGCTCTCAGACGTTTTCACATTACTAACACAGTAACTGAAGTTGAGAGTGAAAGTGATTCCCAAAATATACTGTTGCCATTTAAAAAAAAAAATAAAATCCCAAACGAACAAACATGGCGAAGAATGAAAAGTCCAAATCGTATCACCCAGAATGAGCAACTGCGACCCACTTTAGACCAAAAGGTCACTACACCACAACCTTGGCCATTAGCTTCGGCTTTAAAGGTCAGGTGCATTCAGTCACACTCAGAACTTACTGCAGCTCTGACACCTAGAGTAGTTGAGGCACATTCAACGTAAAGTCATTAATCTTAAGATACGGCGCAACTCTAGCCTTTCACTTAGGTTTGTTTAGTTTCCATAAGGCGAAGTCACACAATTTAAAATGAGACATTTCCACACTCCATAAAAGACTATCAAGCCTAATTGGATGACTTACAACCAGCTACAACAATTTCCCTGTAAAATTTACACCAGGTGCTCAGTAATAATGAATAAAAATAAAACTATAGTCACGTATGAAGTAACTAGCAGAAGAAAAGGGAATCTGGTAAGACATTTAAGGCCACTAACCATTCATTTCCGTGACTGTTAGTGTTGAGCTGGCATCTCCATGGCAGGGTGCAATGATATGCAGTTGCCTCTGCAGTATTTCAGTTTCAGAAGATGAATATGGGCTTTCAGTGTGAATCAATCTGTCAGACTCTGGTTCTTTATCTATGGTAAACTTCAAAGCTCCCCCCTCTAACGCCCTAATGAGAATCAAGCACACTATATACAGGATAAAGTTGTGCTACAAGTATAGAACGGCAATTAATTTTAATGAACTCAAACCTGGAATTTAGTGATATTCTGCGGCATCTGTAACCCTACTACTTTTCTTGCTCGTATGCATCACCATAAAGTTGAAGCCACAGATATTCACCAACCTGAAGGAACTAGAGTCAAGCCTTTAATGATTTTGAGCTTATTTACAGAAATCATGCAAAGCTTTGAGTATTGCATGAACAAAGCTATAACTGTCTTGAGGTACATTAGAATTTTGGAGTTAATCTAAATCCCAAATAAAGAACTAAACCTATGGAAAACTAAGCTCTGATGCAATTTCCACACTGCCCAGAGAACCAGAAACCAGTGGTTTTTGCTGAGTGCAGCTATCAGCCTCCGAAAGCAGACAGATTTTTAACTGTCACACACCCCCGCATTTCAGCTTTGCATGCACGACATCCATATGCAATAGATGTAACTAATCTCAGTAGCAATCTTGACCTCACACATGGAAGCACCCACATACTTCTCACACCCACAAACACTTTCTCCCAAAAGTAATTCATAGAACATATAACAATACTATGAAATAAATGTTTAATCATTAAATGCATAACGTAAAATTAGTGATGTGGGGAGCGGGAACTTTAAGTGAAACATCAGACTAACCAGTAGTGCAGTCTGATAAAGTCTTTTGAATAACCAAATTAAAAATATATTCTATTTTGACTAAGATGGACATAATCAAATACTGAAGATAGATACACAGGATTCTGGCAGCACTGATTTGTTGTTTGTTCCATTGCACGTGGTAGCATGTAATTCAATAGCATGTTGCTGGATACTGGCGGTTTGCATAGTAATTGGACATGGTAGAATTTTTGATAAGTGCGGCAGTTCCTTACAGCTTTTAAAGCGTGTGCATATATCCCCTTCAGTGAAGGGCATGCATAAGGAAATGGGGACCAACTGTTGCATCGGGTCTGACTGGAAGTGTAAAAGAGATCCCTCCTCAGCAGCATGCTGACAAGAAGCAGTTTAGTGTGCTCCAAACTGCAGTCCTCAAGGGACCACACTATTTTACTGAAGAGAACCGCTCCAAGTAAGGTCCGTGCTCTGTTACTGACAGTATCCACAGGGATCGGGTACATGATTCATTTTGGCATACTGGTTGGCCAAGATAACTGTGCTGAAACAACATTCTTGTGAGATCCTTATGCATGCCATACTTGCATTAAAAACAGAATAAACACAAGAACAATTGTCCTATATATTACTCAGTTTGGACTGGAAATAGAAATTTTGGTCTCATATCCAAGGAACAAAATAGATTTTTTTCAACCCAAACCGGAACTCAAAGAACCCATTTTACTGATGGGCTGGCAATGAACTGGCATTTCCGCTACTGATTTATTTCCAGTCACCTTTCTCCCTGTGGTGTGTGGATTGTATGCTTCATATAGATTCAGTTTACTCTATGGTATAATAAAAAGACTGAAGGAACTCTACTTATGGATTTAAGGAACTCTAAGGTCCATCTAGAAAGCAATTCCCAGGGAGACCCTCTATCTTTTTCAAAGGAGCCTATCTTCTCCCCCACTACACTCCCTTTATGTCATGCCTGAAAACCTGCACAAGACTTTACTTCTACAAAGTGCAGCTTAAAAATCAAACTACTATCACAGTAGTTTCCTCAACAGATTACAGCTATTTTTCTTCCCTCATTAAGAGTAAGTTACACATATACACAAACTATTAAATAAAAAGCTAGTCAGGACTGGAATATTCAACCCTTCTAATGCAAGAAGAAAAACAATATTTTTAAACATCTTCTCACACTATTACGTTCAGACTCGTTCTGCATAGAATATTGTCTTATTCAGTGCAATGGTCTTTCTGAGCTAGATGACAGCGGAACAGAGTTAAGCTTTATGGATATCTGGAACTCATCTGTTGAGCCAAAAAGAATATAATGAGAATGTCTGGTGAAATCTGTGAGACACCTGTTTTTCACATTCCTCTCTGCTCCCCGGAGCAAGTTGTATCAAAAGAAAACAACAATGCTTTATGAACTCCTCTTTCTCCTTTCATGTTGTCTGAGGAGATAAAGAGGAGCTCCCCAAAGCCAATGGTTATTGCACAGGCACAGAAACTGTATTTAACACATGCGTTTATATTTGTACCACAAAACGGCTGCAAATGAAAATTCAGAAAGTTTACCTTACATGCAAACTACTACCAGAAAATTCCACAACAATGTCATAGGAAAATAAAACCAAACGGCTTATTTTAATTTTTCACCCTTTTTTCCCCAATAGAAAATGTGAATTAAAAAAACTGAGTTTTTACAAAATTTTTCAGCTATTCAAAATATTCAACTCAACAATCTAAGCATTAAAATATATGCATAGCTATACATTTTAGATAAATCTGTGTCACGTATGAACATCTTACCAAGATAAACATACGAAGTAGAATCTGTCAATTCTCAAAGGTCGCTCAGCATTATTTTAATGTCTTTCCACGACTTTCCATTAAATTACTGTACTGGGAAACAGTAACAGGTTATCAAATGAATTATGTGCACAGGCACTACGTTTTTCTGTTTATCCAAGCTTAGAGCCGACAGAAAGAGTTGGGGAAAATATCCACTACCGAGCTAAAAGCATTTTCCTACTCAAGATGACTGTATCAATCTACTCATATAAAGAATTTTACTATGGTATTTATGACTTAATAAAAGGACAAGTGTTTGTCTTCATTACTTAATTACTTAACTATTTGGTTTCATTTTGTAAACAATCAGATACAAGGAAAAAAAATAATCACCAGTCACTGTGGTTCCTCACCTTCTTCTGAAGTGATTCTGAGATTCTGAAGTATGTTTAGGCTCGCCACAGCAGCCCACTTGAACTAATATACTGGAAGTCAGGTTGTTTTGTTTCCCAGCTTGCAGAAATTGATAGCGCTTCTCACTAGAGTTGAATGATTTGTACTCAGGGTACACATACAAGGACAGTCACTAGTCCTTGATGGCATTTCTTTTGCTTTCCCTCGCTGTCTATTTCCAATACAGTTAATAACCAAACCCATTATTGAGAAGGTCCTTTACTAAAACAGCATCTAGCTTTTTCATGGCAAAAAAATGTACTACAAGTGAAATCAAGTATTACAGTTCTTTTGGCATGCTCTTCTCTTCTGAAGACTAGCTGCAGCATAACTTGAAGCCATTTCAAAAAGCCTTTAACCACATGTCCCAACACACTTGCACTGTCACTCAGCAGGAACAATTTTCATGGAAGAATTTCTAAAGCTTCTAAGCAATCTATTCTATTACACAATAACCTGGGTTCCCTCACAGTTTATCCACTTAGTATGCTTGCCTTGTAAACTCAACATGCCTCTTATTCCTTAATGAGAGTCCTCTGGAATATTTTCATCACACGCAAAATAACACTGCCTGAAACAAGTGGTGATAACATTATGTTCAGATTGTTTATAGCATTACAAGAAATGCACAGCATGATTTGGCTTCCATCCAGATGCATTTAACTGCAGAATCCTCATCTAGCTTCCATTTCTGTCATGTCTTTCACCATTGAGGGGAATGGATGAAGATCTCTACACCAATAAATTTATTGACGGTATTGAATTAGTTTGCACTTTGACTAGGAACTGAGGATTCTGGCACATAAATGCATCCTTGCACATCAGCTTACCTGTAGTAAGTGTCTTTGAGCATGCTCACAACCTCTTGCAAATGTGTTTAAGAGTTTTTAATAGAAAAGACTAAAGCAAATCAGATTTTCCTTCCAACTGAGGTATATACGTGTAAAGCATTTCCTGAAGGCCACAACTTCTGATCAGTTTATGTCTGTAGCTGGTTTCTCTACTAGAAATGCTGAGAGGATACTTTGCCCATACTGCAACTTTAATCCACCACAGGTGCGAACAAAAGACTAGCATTCCTTCTAAATCCTGCACACACAATAATGCAACGTTAAAGAGAAATCATGTCTATTCAGCAAAATGGGTGCCAGGGTAAAACCTTGGACCTTTACTAGAATTGTTTTCCTGGGTCAGCTTGCATCTGTATCACATGTTGGTCGACATTCTGCTACAGTATTTTCAACGACAAGGAAACAAGCCTCTCAATACTGACAAGCACTTTACTGAGTCTCAGTATTGATATGTAGTATTGTGTTTGCTTTGTACTATTGCTATTTATTTCTAATAGAAACAGTGGCATCATTTGAGCACAAAAATATACAGCAGTTCGGCCAAATAGGAAGCAGACATTGCCCTCTGCATACAGCTCAGGAAACAGAAAACAAGTGACCCAATCCAGATAACAATTTTGTGCCATACAATAGGCTGAAATTTGATGACATTTACAGTAAAACTAACTTGCACTTAAAAGCAGAACTAGGACGGACACCACTTAAAAATAAGTTGATGGTAAAGTAAATTCAAAAAGAATTGTTCTCGTGCATATGAGGGCAGGTTTGAAACAATATTCTGTAACATACAACAAGGTCCTGGCAATAAATAACTATTGAGATATCTTTTTCACTTCTTTCTACCAACAGAAACAAACAAACCCCTTGTTTTGTTGTCCACATTTCTTACTGTTATATATTTCACCACATTGTGATGACTTGCTTCAGTGCTATTAATTTGCCTTCAAAACTGCCCCAAATTTGTTAAAACGTGAACTTCTGTGTTTGCGTATGTAAGTTACATTGTATGAAGAAATGATACTCCACATAAACCAGTAAGTGAGAAATTCAAAAGACCTCTAGATCAGGGTCCCACAAAAAGGCATCATCTTTTGCACCAATTTGCTTCTACCGCAGTTCATTGTAACCATTTACAAAGAACAAAATAAAACCTGCACTAAATAAACACCCGGCTCTGCCAACACTGGTAGCACAAATTCTCAAACTGTCCTTAATTCATTAAGATGTTCCATCCTTAAGATGTTGCAAAACACATGTATTTCCTAGACCTCTCTGGCACACTCCCAGATGTACACGCATGTTGTCGTCTCTTCACAGCATCAAGCCAAACTCCCAAGAAACAGAACACAAGAGTCCTCAACAGCTTAAAGATCATCCTATCTCAGAGCTCCAAACTCAGTGAATTTTGAATTAATGGCTCAACTTGTCAGGGACAGGAGACAGATGAAGTGAACACAGACACTGTGTCCTACGAAACCAGATTTTACCTTCAATCACAACAGCAGTCCATTATCCTAAGACCCCCTTATATTATTCACCTTTACAAATGTGTGAATACCTTGCAGTACCACATAAGGAAAAACCCAAACCTGTCATTTAGTGATATGCCACATAACCTTAAGAACAGCAGCATAATTAGTTTATATGGCTAAAATAAAAACCCTAACCATTGCATTTTCTCCTCTGAGTAGAAAAAACTCAGAAAAAAGAACTACAGATGAAAGATGGGAGCAGGGAAAGACAGAAAATGTCTCTGGATTCCTTAAAACAACTGAAAATACTTTTATGCTTCTAAAATGCTGTAAATCCTTTTTTTCTGTACAGGAGCTCAAACTGCTTAGTTTGTAGACATTAACCATTCCAAGGTATGCTGCCGTTTTGCTGAACACTGCAGTGCATTCCAGTGCTCAGCTCAATGTCATGTCTCATTCTTTCAGGCTTTGCTCTCCTTTTCCACTTTGTTTTGGTTGCTATTGCCACTCACCAGTGGAGAGATTAGTTGTAAAGGGTTACCATCAGCATGCATTTAGTAGTTATAATTGTCATACCAGTAACACACCAGTGGCACCAATGAGTTTCCTCTTAACTCAGACATGTTATACTGGATATACAGCAAGCTACTCCATTACATGAAGACTTTAAGCTGCAAAGTAAGAATTCATAATTTTCTTCTCCATGCCAATTTCTGTCCATTTCTATTATTAAGAATTAGACATTTGTGTAGCAGTAAGACTGGCAAAGTAATACATTCAGAGCTACAGTGGCCGGCTCTGTTAATGACGTCCACAGTAAACAATGGTGGAATATGTTCGACATGTGCCACTATCACAGGAGTCATGAGATTCTTTCCAAAAACATCTTCAATAAAGCCTTCAGCAACTGATTTATGCACAAGATTGCAACTATGTTTAAAACACAGAATTATAAATGATTGACCGTCTGTCCATTGGAGTCCATTAAGAAAAACATAATATATAGCCGGACAAAAAATCTCCACGGTTGCTGGTCAACTACTATTTATACAGTAGATCCTCACGAAACAGTCTTTTCACCTCTCTGTGTGGGAATACAAGTCCCTTTAATGTTAACGATGCTCTTGGTTTGCATTGTCAGGGGATACACATCCATCAATACTGTATAAGTAACAGCCATATTCAAATTCTAGGAATTGCAGATATACGCTTTGCTTGCAATTGTTTTGAACCAGTTTTAAGCAACACCACAGAAAACTCATACCAAATCTATGTTAATATCATGCTCAAGATCTAGAAAATGGGCATAAAGATGATCTTATCTCTTAATCATTAGGCTGGCACTCACAACCACAGTAAGTTTTAAAGCATTGTGGTCCTCTCTTAAGGAACATTCAGACAATGGGAGAGTCGCATACACTGACCATTCACTAAAGCATAGCAGGCTAAATTAAGATTTCCATTTCTGTTTTAACACCAGATTTCACAGCTTTGGACAGTTTTAGCTCAATCCTGAACTTACTTTTTTTTTTTTTTAAATAAGAAATATCTTTAAGATGATAACAAAGCAGAGAAAATTACTGTTTGAGCTCCTGAAAGTGACTGTTGAAGCAAAACATTTACTCTATTATAAATTAATAATACAACTCATCTATAATCTATTATTGAGCACTTGAAGAATAGTTTGTACTCAAATAGACAGAAATTCTCTCTAGAACGCATTTATTGCGGGAGATAAATTTAAGAGTAGTGTCACATTTTGAAAAATGTTATTTTATTGGCTGTAATTTTTCATGGTACCTATGGGGACTGGATGACAGCTCAACACTGCAATTGTCCTTCATGTTGATATCCTTTTTTAGTTGAGACTGTCCTGGGAATATACTAAAAGTGATTTATTTGTCCCTGGACCCGTAAAAGGTTCCAGGCAGGTGGAAATGGATGTACGGGTAGTTGAGGAGAAATAAGAAATGAGCCCAGCATACTTATTTTGCCAGGAAACTAACAACCAGCAGGGAATATTTAATCACTTCACATTACAACTGAGTAAGACTTCTGATGGCTCATCTCCTTACCGCTTGCAGTGAAAAAGCCAGCCCGCCCAGAATCGGCAGCCCACTGTTTCACAATAATGAGATGTCCTTTGACACCTACTTTACATTGTCATCCTCAGGAGTCAAACAGTATAACAGTATGCTACATATGCTGCTGTGACTAATTTTCCAAATGAAATAATGCTCCCAAGTTAGATTTTACTTAATTAATAGTATTCAGTGTTCTCTATCAATGGCCTATAAAGCTCCTGTTTTAACAAAGTCAGCTAATTGTAAGATAGACACTTGTACTTGTTACCATCCATGCAACAAACCTACATTCTGTAACTGTATTAAACCTGCTGACTATTGGGTCAAGCAGTACAACTGCCGGTATTCCCTCAGATAAAAGAAAAGCTAAAGTCCTATTTGAGCTCTGTAACAATTTTATATTCATCCTGCATCCTCCTGAAAGCAGGTGTTTGCTTAAAGAAAAAAGGAGATATGCCTTTAATTTAAGTAGGCCAAGTTTTATTACTATTTAATGAAATTCAGCCTTTTGGAACAGCACATTTTAAAAGCACCAAGCCTGCACACTGCAGTTTATCTCAGGCAGAAGACTGTGGGGCTCAGAAGGATTGCGGCAGTCTGTCTAGACACAACCAAGTGCAGGATCAGGACTTTGCTCTACAAATGATTATAGTACCAAACTCTCATTAGGTTTGATTCCCAGCAGGTAACTTGCTAACAACAATAATTATAATCAACTGTTAGCAAAAACACACACACAGAAATAGAACAAGTTTCCACAGAATTTCCTTGCATTTGAGCTGTTTAATTTATTGCACTGTATGTACATAAAGAAATTATCTACCACACAAGCCTCATGCAGAAGTTTTCTGCCTCTCAAACCCAGTTACTACTACCTAGATTATTCAAGCAAAGCATCCCCAATGGCATTGCTGCTATTTAATTATTTTAAAGAGGAGCTATGCAGACCCACTCTAGAAACATGCAGATTTGGAAAGAACACGTTCAGATCAGCAGTGCTCATACCATGATTTAAACCAAAACAAAAAATTTTTATTAAAACAGGAACAGTCTTTGCCTGAAAAGTCCAAATACATACATGCAAATTTCAGCTACCAGGCTGTAACTTATAGTGCTGCCCTGTTTAGCATTTCTCTGATGTACACAAATGAAGTTAAAAAGATATTGTAAGGCACAGCTAACCAATATATTTTTTAAGATCTTTGGCTGAACTCTGGTCATACTGTATTCCTTGGATGAAAGGACTATAGATATGTAAATAAAGACCTTTTTTAACAAGACACAAAACATTCCATCTGGAGCATCATGCAACACCATACTTACTAAAAACCATGAACCCTTTCCCTCAGTCAGGGCACACATGTCCCTTTTATGAACAGTTATTCTGTATATTTATACCATGTCATGTGTGGCACTCATTACAACACACAATTTGCAGAATTTATCCATGCTGTAAATTATATTCTTGTGCAACAATAATAAAATTATACCCCGTTTGCAATACGTTGTCACTTGTTTGTCCAAACTTGTTACTTTGGCTAATTACTCAAGAACACTTTCCAGAGTAATTTTAGAAGTACATTTCAAATGTTCAATGAACATAGATTTAGGCCTTGTTTCAGTTCATAACTTTTTCAAGTAATTGAATTAGTTTTATCCTTTAGAAAAGTGTTTCTTATTTATGTGCGGAGAAACATATTTTTATTCTAAGCTACCATGAAATTACCTTTTCTTACAAAATCTACTCAGATGCAGGCTTCAGCCCTCAGAAATAATTAAGTATATTAAAACACTAAGACAGAGAACACCAAAGTAATTATCAAGGTAACGTTAGCCGTTGTTACTATTTAAAGTACATAAATTATATGATACTAACAAAGCAAGCTTGAATATTACTAGGTTTTGTTTGGGTTTTCTGGTTTTCTGTCCTAATTTTCAGGGCTACCATCACAAAAAGGCAGGCACAGCTATGTGACCAGCAGCTTGAACGGGAGCACAACATTTCTGTTAACGTCTCTTTTAATTTAGTCGCTTCGCTAACCAAACTTTATTGCTACCAAATAATGTTACATTATAAAAACTAAGTGCAGTCATATAGACTAAAATACATACACCATGTATTTTAGCTTTTTGAAATCAAAACAGTAGTGCTGTCCTCAGAACTAGCAATACGCACTCTGAAATTTTCTTTTCTCCCACTACACCTGGCTACCTTCAAAATTAGACCAAGGTAATTACGTGATTAGACAAGGGAAATAAGCATGTAGACACTCATTTCAATCTTGAAACTATAATAAAAAAAAAATACAAGACTAGACATTTCCTGTCAAATTAACTCTGTAGAAGCAGTCATTTCCTGCTATTCAAGTTATATTAACCAAAGCAAAGCTAGAATGATTGGGACATTGCCATAAACTGGTACTTCAAAATTGAAACAAATGGATCAAGAACTATGGGGTAGTCCCAGACCTCTAATGTTCAATGGATAGAATTGATAATTACTTACCTATATAAGTAACTATTCCTGTGTATGTTCTGAATGACTTTTCTAGAAAACATGAGATACAATACCTTAGCTGTTGGAATACTGGCTATCCTTATAATGATGCTGCCAGGAGCAGTAACTTATAGGGATGGAACAATTTGGGATGTCTAGCAATTCAATAAACATCTTGACAATTTTGGCTCCATTCTGTTTCCAGAAGCATAGGGCTCTTGTAGAGCAAAAAAGTTTTTGAAACTAATAGCTCAGAGTTTTGATCCAATATTGTTCAAGGCCACTTGAGCAGATTTCAGGAAGTCTGCTGCTAAGCTTTTGAGTTCAGCCTCTCAAGTGCAGTGTGCTCTAAATACATGACCTGCATTGAACTGCTGCCCTAGCAAGCTGTAGCTATTATTCACTCACCATACCAAAGTCCGTAGTCTTGAAGGCGGAATCTACATGATACCATTAAATGCTTTTAGAAAACTACTTTCTTTAAGAGAGCGCAGCATCCAAACTATGCACAATACCATTTATCAACTACC